>NC_081555.1:24884775-25039775 GCF_963082655.1 Stomoxys calcitrans | reverse complement strand
GGAGCAGCTCATATCATCGATGTAAAGTAGAGGCGGCGTGGATAGGAAGCCTGGAAGGAATGTGTTTCCGATCCGATACCTGACACGACACTTGAGGTCGAGACGACAGAACTCTAGTATTGCCATCTGGAAGATCATGCTACACAGATGGATCAAAGCTAGACGACAGAGTGGGCTAGGGGGTCTACATTGAGACCGCAGGGACGGAGATCTGCTTTTGACTGCCTGACTATAATAGGTCTTACAGTTCCGGAGATTCGGGCGATCACGAAATACATGAGGTGGTATGATAACGCCAAGTATGAACTTCTTTACGGACAGTAAAATGACCATTGGGGCAATAACAATCAGCTCGGTAGGGTTACGAACAGTCTTGGAGTTTAAGAAGAAGATTATCGCCTTCTCTGAGGATAGCACGACCCGTATTGTTCTGCCGGGCCATAGCGGAGTAAGGGGGAATGAAAGATCAGCCAATTTGGCAGTGAAGGCCAGAGCAAGCAATCCGAGCTAAGGGCGTAAGCGACGAACGCGTATGTAACACAGTGAAACAGCGTATAGGTCGGTAGGACGAGGAAAATCCTATGGGGATGTTCGGATCGTGGGAAGACGAGGCTATTACTGAAAGGAAGCAAGACGGAGATCATTAAAGCTTTTGGTATCATAACGGGACATGCAGGAGTACGAGCTCACTTATGCAAAATCGGAGAGGAAGAAGATGAGACGTTGAACCAACTTAGGGGCGTGGCATGGATTTTGTAAGTAGGATGGAATTCCGATTTAAGATTTCCTTTGTTTAGGTTACTTTTTACACCCACCACCAAAGAATGGCGGTATAGCCATTTTGTCATTCGGTGTGCAACACATTGAGATATTAATTTTTGACCCTATAAAGTATATTCTTGATCGTCGTAATGCAGACATGTCTGTCCGTCTGTCTGTCTGTCCCTCAGTCTGTTCAAATCACGCTACAAAATAAAGATATTGAGCTGAATCTTTGCACTCATTCTTTTTTTGTCGATAGGCAGGTTAAATTCGAAGTTGCGCTATATGGGACTATATCTTGATATAGCCCCAATACAGACCGCTCTGCCGATTTCGGGCCGTAGATCAAAATCACATTTATTATCCGATTTTGCTGAAATTTGACACAATATTTTGCGATAGCCTCCACGATATTCGTACTGGGTATGATAAAAATTAGGCTATATTTGGTTATAGCTGCAATATATACCGATCTCCCGATTTAGGGTCTTGGGCCCATAGAAAGATCATATATTACCCGATTTCTCTGAAATTTTATATAGTAACCGATGTTAGGCTTTTCGATATCCATGTTCAATATGGTCCCAAATCGGCCTTTGTTTCGACGTAGCTTCCATATATACCGATCTCCCGATTTAAGGTCTTGGGCTCATAACAGTCACATTTATATTCCGATTTCGCTGAAATTTGGCATAGTGGCCTATGTTAGACTATTGGCCTATCTTTCGAAGTAGCTGCCATATATACCGATCTCCCTATTGAGGGTCTAGGCCCCATAAAAGGCGCATTTATTACCCAATTTCGCTGAAATTTGGCACAAGGAGCTATGTTAGGCTTTTCAACATCCGTTCTGTACATGGTTCAGATAGCTCTATGCTTGGATATAGCTGCCATATATTCCGATGTCCCGATTTAGGGTCTTGGGCTCATAAAAGGCACATTTATTATCCGATTTTGCTGAAATTTGGCGTAGTGGCCTTTGTTAGGCTTTTTGCCATCCGTGTTCTATATGGCCCCAATCGGCCTATCTTTCGAAGTAGCTGGCATATATACCAATCTCCCGATTGTGGGTCTTGGGCCCATAAAAGGACCATTTATTACCCGATTTCGTTGAAAATTCGCATAGTAACCTATGTTCGGTGCAGATCGGTCTATATTTAGACATAGCTCCCATATAGACTAATCTCCCGATTGTGGGTCTTGGGCCCATAAAAGGAGCATTTATTACCCGATTTCGCTGAAATTTGGCACAAGGATCTATGTTAGGCTTTTCAACATCCTTTCTCTATATATAGATAGGTCTACTATATATAGATAGGTATATAGATAGGTCTATACATATAGCTCCCATATAGACTAATCTCCCGATTGTGGGTCTTGGACCCATAAAAGGCTTATTTATTTCCCGAGTTCGCTGAAATTTTGCATAGTGACCTATGTTAGGCTTTTTGATATCCGTTTTCTATATTAGCAGATTGGTCTATATTTGGATATAGCTGCCATGTAGATTCATCTCCCGATTTAGGGTCTTGGGCCCATAAAAGGCGGATTTATTACCCGATTTCGTTGGAATTTGGCATATTGACGTACGATAGACAACCGTACTCTATGTGGTTCATATCGATCTATATTTGTATACAGATGACGTTATTTTTTTTATTATAAAAAAAATTGTTTAAAATTGTTTGACCTTTTTTACAACTTTGCCCGGAGTCGGAGTAAAGATATTTACTCGACCCTGAGCAAAATTGTTCGACTCAGACTCCGCAGGCCTGGATCGAACGGTACTTTGCAACATATATAGTGCGATTATTTTACCGTATTAAATAATGCACCGTGTACCGCTTACAAATCGCCGACACCGATCCCTCATGAACATGATTCTGGCAAACCAAATAGAACAAGGGTCCGGGTTTCTCTTCAATGCCGGCACGAACTAGAAGAGTGCGGAGAAAGCATTCCGGGATGTGTCACTCTTGTTATAAAAAATCGGGTCTTCATCGGGTCAATGCGGTACATATAACCGGCTGCCATTGTATTGTATGGTGATGTGCATTAGTATCACTTTTAATCACTTTTTACCCTGCAGAAGCGGCTTCAACCAGCACCTTAAGGCTTGAAGGCGGCATCTCTGAATCGTGTGCCATATACAGGGAAACCAGCCAGTAATGAGACTTATTTGCTTCAAAACTGGCAACTAATGAATCTTCAGTGCTTAGCGACGAAAGAAGAAAAACATTTAGACTACTCTTTGCAAGAATACAGGCTTAGTGGTTCTCATACCTTATGCACTTGAATAGTTCATATCCAGGAATTCGTAGTCCACGAACCCAAGGATCCTGGAGAAGAACAACGTCAAATCTTTCTGCCATTAGAAGGACCTTTAGTGCCCCCGATACAAAACATATTTGAAAGCCTTTTTTCCAAAGATCTACTAAGAAAGTAGAAGGAGAATTTTTTTAAAAGTGATAGCTCAGTTTTAACAAAAAATACATAGACAACCTTCATTGAATACCACTCTGCGTAGTTGCTTGATAATTGTTTGGTTGTTTGGTCGTGGCAACTTTATAATCCTAAAATGTGACTTGAGGGGACTCCCATGTTTTAATCACATATCATTAACTTTTTTCCAAAGTACAAACAAATTCTTACTTTTTTGCAAGTTTTTTCTTCAAAGTCCAATATCCACTCCCTCCCTGTACACGAAATTTAAAACACTAAGTATAATCATCATATGTTTGTTTTGCTCTTTTGACACTTAAAATTTGAATATCAAATATTTTGATGATTTAAAACATCATCATTATAATTGCATGGCATACACACACACACATGCATAACTAATTAGTTTCTTTTTTTTAAACATTGTTAAAAAAGTAGCTAATTTCAATAAATTCCATGAGGATTTAAATACTGAAGAGAAAAAAACCAAGAATTCTAAGCTAAAACAAAACAAATTGATACCTTCTAAACCCCCCCCCCAAACACATGTATGTAAATATTCAACGTTCCGGTTTTTTGGCTCATTTTAAATTCCTCCTCAACGAAGATTAGATTTGTGGCTTTTTCCACACCAAAAGATTTCTAAAACACGATTTGTGGTATTTTCACAAATTTTTTTGGCTAATGATACAACATTTCTCAAGCTAATGATCACGCCTAGGTTAAGGGAATAAAACAAAATGTCATCATAAGTCATGTATTGATGATATCGTCAACTATAATACGTCAACGGTTTGATAAAAAATAACAAAATTCAATTTGTGTTTGTTTGTCGTTTTGTTTGTTTGTTCCGTATAGACTAGAATCGAGTACCTTGAAATTTTCACAGATTGTGTAGGTTGGTTTTTTGATATCGGAAAGGGGGAGGGCGGACTCTCCCCCTTACCCCAAAAGTACTACCCAAAAATAAAAGTGAACCGATCGGGACAATATGGGATTCAAATGAAAGGTATTCAAGAGTAGAGTACGAATTTCACAATAAAAGATGGGTCCAAGTACCTGGGGGGCTGCCCCAGCCCCAAAACCCCTAAAAATAGGTTTATTTGATGGTCATGACAATATGGGACTCAAATGAAGGGTATTGGGGAGTAGATTACGAATATGGTCAGGAAGAAGGAATAGGCTTTATAATTTATTGATAATGGAAGGGGGCGGACCCTCCACCGTTAGCCCAAAAACACCACCCAAAATCAAAAGTGAACCGATAAGGACAATATGGGTATCAAGTGAAAAGTATGAGGAAGTAGATAACGAATCTGGCATACAAATTCATGTCGAACTATAGGGGGTCACCCCACCCCCACAAAAACGCCCAAAATGGGCACATTAGACAATCTCTCGGTTATGTTTGTTCCGTATAGACTGAAAAACGGCAGAGCCGATTTTCTCGAAATGTTCGGATGTTGTTTCGGTTGGTCTGGAAGGAAACATAGGCTATATAATTTTTCGGTATCGGAAGGGGGCCGGACCCTTATGCCAAAAACACAATCCAAAATCAAAAGTGGACCGATCGGGACAATATAGGTATCAAATGAAAGGTATTGGTATAGGTATCAAATGAAAGGTATTGGTATAGGTATCAAATGAAAGGTATTGGTATAGGTATCAAACGAAAGGTATTTTGGTATCGCAAGGGGGACGGACACTCCCCCTTACATAACCCAAATTTAAAAGTGGACCTATCGGGACAGTATAGGTATCAAATGAAAGGTATTGGAGAGTAGAATACGAATATGGTATTAAAATTTGAGTCTAAGTACCCATTGGGCAGCCCCTACCCCAAAACTCCCCCAAACAGACATATTGGACGTTCATTTGAATGTGGGCCTCAAATGAAAGGTCTTCGGGGGTACATTTTGAATCTGGCATACAAAATCAGATCGAAGTATAGGCGGTAACGCCACCCCTCAAAAACGCCATTAGACTTATTCTGACCATTAGAAACTTGGCTGAACTGATTTTCCTAAAATGTTCATAGATCGTATACATCTTTTCTGGAAGGAAACATTGGCTATAAAATTTTTAGATAGCGGGTGGAGTCCGACCCTCCCCCTTACCCCAAAAACGCCACCCATATCCGAAAGTGGTCCGATGGGCACAAAAAGGGTATCAAATCAAAGGTATTGGAGACCAGAAAACGTATATGGTATTAAAATTTAGATCCTAGTACACAGCGTTCAAGTCTAGGTGGGGCTTTTCCTCCTAAAGATACGCCAAATGGTTTATTTGACCCATTATGACAATATGAGACTCAAATAAAAGGTAGTTGAGAGTAGAAAACTAATTTGATGTCCAATTTTGGAGTCAAGTGTTTTGTGACACGCCCTAAAGCACCCCCTAAACTGAACATCATTTCCGTAGGGAATAAAGAACGAATTTGATATCTATTGGGTTGCCCAAAAAGTAATTGCGGATTTTTCATATAGTCGGCGTTGACAAATTTTTTCACAGCTTGTGACTCTGTAATTGCATTCTTTCTTCTGTCAGTTATCAGCTGTTACTTTTAGCTTGCTGTAGAAAAAAAAGTGTAAAAAAGTATATTTGATTAAAGTTTATTCTTAGTTACACTAAAAATGCATTTACTTTCTTTTAAAAAATCCGCAATTACTTTTTGGGCAACCCAATATTTTCAGTGCAAAGTGCCGGTGGTCGCCCCAGCCTCAGCCCCAAAACACCCACCAAGCGATTCATATTTACCGGCCATGGCCATATGGGGCTCAGATTAAAGGGATTTGAAAATGAGGTGCCATCCCTCCCCTAATGAGAACTTTACCCTAAGGTAAAACATTACCACCAGGAACCGAGAAGGGGCAAATTCTCACACATCAATGAGTGCTTTCCGATTCAAGTTTAAACTCAATGATAAGGGATGTTTTTTTTATAGCCGAGTCCGAAAGTCTTTCTCTCTTTTTTAAATGACCATGCATGGCATTGTAGCTCGCAAATGTCGTCAACATTAAGAGGGGATAAACACCGCTTTGTCCGATGTTCTCGCCAGGATTCGAAGCGTTCAGCGTCATAGGCTACAATGGCACGAATTCGATATCCGCATTCAGGGCGAAGTGTCTCCAACCTAAAAAGATATTATAGAGTGAAAGAAGGAGCAGCGAAGCGGGCCCGGTTCGGCTAGTGTATTAATATAATCGACATCATATTCCTGAGAATAACCTTTTGTGACCAATCTTACTTTTTCAACACTACCATTCATTCGACATTAAGTTTTCTAAACCCACCCACATGCAGTCTAAGGGGTTTCTATCATCGGACAAGTCTTCAAGCTACCAAACGTGTCTTTTCATAAGAGATTCAAATTCATTGACTATTGCTTCTTTACATTCCTCCGAATGTAATGAATTCAATTTAAAGCGATCTGGATGGTTCTACGGCAGGAAATAGAAGGCATTTTCCTTCTTCTGTTCCTGTGGCATCACAATGGATGAAAACGTTTAAGTGAGTCTGGTAGCAGACTGACACTTAAACCTAACCTAACCTTACGAATTCATTACTTGCCTATGTGCTATTGAATCTCAGGTTTTATCTAATTGAGATTACTAAACGCAAATTTTATTCCTTCATTCTCTGTTTCATCTTCAGTACTTTCATTATCTTCTTCTTCGCTAATATTGCTATTGATATTATTCCCAGAAATATTGCGATTCTCTTCTTTGTTCACAAGAACAAATATTCCGATTCTCTTCTTCGGAAATATTCCGATTCTCTTCTTCGTTCACAAGTATTCGCTCGTTTTCTTCATTTTGTTTATTCGGACTATTAACATTTTTAAATTCATATTCGCAAAATCGGATTTGATTTTCACATTTTTTTCGTCAAATTTACTTTGCAAAAACTTTACGTTTCTGTTCTTGTAAATTAAGTCAGTTCCTTTCTTCCATACACGGTAAACTTTTGAATTTGCATCATAACCTACAATTCGTTTGCTCGCTTCTGCTTTTAAACTTTGACTTTGGTGATTTTTTCTTTGGACCAAAAAAACAGCCCAAAATTCGTCTGGTATTTTATTCATGTTCGGTTTTGTTGCACAACGCTTGCTTAAATAGTTTGAGAATATTGTGAGAACAAGCTCGTCCCACAAACTTTCCGGTTAATTAGCTTCCAACATATATTGTAACACATAACCATTTCAACAAGAGTTGAAACTCCGTTTTGTTGAGGAGTATATTCAACTGTTAGTTGTCGTTTTATTCCGCTTTCCCAAGATAAGCTGGACATTCACGATTTACAAGCTCTGGAGCATTATCGCTGCGAGTACATTTTATCGTTTTTCCAGTTTCCAACTTATGTTTAGACTTGAACTTCTTGAATATCTCAGTCTTATTGCGCAAGAATAAACAAAAACTTTTCATGAATAATCATCTATAAAGGCAGCAAAATGAGATTTTCCTCCTATAGACGGAACACTCATAGGTCCACAAAGATCAGTATGTTTTTTTAGTTTTAGTTTTTTTAGGAAAAGGTGACCGTACCTGTAGAGACTATGCATATTTAATTCAAAGGCACTATTTTTGCAATCCTTGAGCCATTTTTTTTGGTGTAGTGTAGTTGAATTAAATCGTTATTGTTCAAATGACCAAGACGTTTATGCCAGAGTTTGAATGTGGTGTCAGAATCAAAAGTCTTCTTACATTTCATATTATTTGTTTTTGATTCCACCATATACAATCCATTTTCCTTCGTGACTTCCAGATTAACATTTTGTTACTCTTCATGAATACCTCAAAACCTAAATCAGTTATCTTCGACATTGAATTTAGATGGCCTCCAAGTAATGATACAAAGAGGGTGTTTTGCAATTTTTCTAGGGATTTCATCTGATTCTTTACCAAAAACGTTAATTTGATTCGTTCCAATTCCTAACACTTTGACATTTGACGGCATCATCAGCTAATTTTACTTTACCTTCATTTTTTTTTAAATTCCCTAAACAAAGTTTCGTCGACACACCTGTGGAATGTGGCACTACTGTCCAGACACCATGCGGACAAATTTTACTACTTTTCTCATTTTCATGACATCTATTTGCAATGTAAGAACTCGAACGCTGTCTTTGTAGCATGATTGCTGTCATTAAATTAACTCCACAATTCTTTGCCTTATGTCCCTTCTAACACAACTGTGACAATTGAACGGAAATCTTTTGTCTGATATACCTTCGTTGGTTGAACCGTCTGTTTGGGATTGAACTTCTTTGCCTTCATTGCATTTTCTGCGTCTTCATCAACTATTAGAAGTTGATCATTGAAAGTATCCTTAAATCAATAAAAAAAAAAAAAAATCCAACAAAATTATTCACAAAAGGCTTTCATCAATAGGGACCTCCATTTCCGATAAACCCGAAACACATATGTCAAATTCAGTTAGATATTCAGACAGACTTTAGGAATGGGACATTTTTCAATAGAGTAGTCGGTATACATGTTTTACAATAACAATAAATATTTTTTAATTCAAGGCTACATTGATAAATTTTAAGCATGTAGTTCAGTACAGATATACTAACTTTGTCATTTTGATTGTAATGTTACTTAAAATGTTGTCTCCAATACTATAAAATAAAAACTTTCTAAATTGCCTTGATTTCCATAATTGATCTGTGTGGCGCAGAATTTGATTTATTTATAAAAGTGAAAGATTTTTATAATAAAAAATTGCACTCGCTATTTATACAGCATGAAAAGAGTAAATATTTGCCACCTTTTATCCAAAAATGGATTTAATTTCTCTATTGAAAATTTTCACATTCATGTCTACAGATTCTGGCATTTGTAACTGGTTTTAAGGTGTTTATCAATTTTATAGCCAATTTAAGAAATTCTTTATGTGGTATCATCATCACAAGTTGTTAGACCAAGAAATTAGCATATTCCAAAAACAAGCTGAAGACAGCTAGCCAAGCATCATCAACACGTGTTTTCAACTGTTTTTCCAGCAAAAAGCCAAATAAGAACCAAAAGAAAGAAAACACAAAACAAAAATCAACAACTCTAAGCTGGAAACCATAAAAAGTCGTTGTTTTTTTTACCGAAACATCAATCATTCGATGACGTTGAACTGAACTGTATACAAATGTGGTGAACGGAGTTCATTCATTTATTCATTTACTCAATCCATCGTCAGAGTTTTTCCAAATTGATTTGTTTACATTAAACTACAAAAAAAAACAGCTGTTGTAAGAAACACAAAAACCGGTTCAACGGTTATGTT
This sequence comes from Stomoxys calcitrans, assembly GCF_963082655.1. Classification (NCBI taxonomy): domain Eukaryota; kingdom Metazoa; phylum Arthropoda; class Insecta; order Diptera; family Muscidae; genus Stomoxys; species Stomoxys calcitrans. The sequence continues at coordinate 25,030,289 of NC_081555.1, read as the reverse complement.
TACAATCAATGAACAACTATATGCAACATGTTTACATTAAGCTCTGTGTGAGTAGTAAGTGGCTTTTTATTGCTGTAACCAGTATTTGGTTTTTCTCCAAACACCGCCTTAGACAGCAGTAGAGACATGTATTTTGGAAATTTTATTCATTCAAGTTCATGTCTCAAATTAACGGGGATTTGCCATGAATGAGTGACCTTTTTTTTCGTTAGTCATGCACATCAATTGCATGAAATTGAGAATAAATTATCATAGGCGAATTCATTTGGTTTGTTTGTTGGTTGATTGTTCGTTTTATACGATTAAAGAATAATTATTTGCTAATCTGGTAATGGCGTGCAATTTAAAGTAAGGAAATCTATTTGAAGAGAGGAAAAAGTTGCATTAGTGCTAAATTGTGATAAACGAATCATTAGAGTAATATAGACCTAGGTTAAGTTAAAATAAATTAACATTAATCATCAAGAGACAAAAGTGAAAATAAAAAGAAATCATTGAACAGATTTGTGATTTTGTAAAGATGTAGTGGCCAGATTGTCATTTGATAACTTCAAGAACACAGTTTAAAGATCTAAAAATATGAATACAGTTGTAACAATTCATTAGTCTGTGACAGGGATGGAAAATACAAATTTTAAAATGGTACTAAAAAGGTACTTTTGGTATAGAAAGAGAACTTTTAAGTTTTACATAAGGATATACTTCAAGAACACCGTTTAAGTTCTTACAATATGAAGGCAGTGTTAACAATTCAGTAGTCTGTGACAGGGATGGCAAATACAAATTTTAAAATGGTACTAAAAAGGTACTTTTGGTATAGAAAGAGTACTTTTAAGTTTTACATAAGGATATCAAGAATATTGAAGTGCAAGTATACAAAAACCGTTATTGAAGCCGTAGTTCTATGCCTCAGATATATTTTCGAACACATGGAATCAAAATAGTTCTTGCAGATCTCGACGTTAATAAATCCCCAGGCCCGGATGGCATATCGTCATATCGCCCTTTACGCAATCTTATCAACCTTGCTTACTGTGCGAGTGTTTTCCCGGCGCGTTGCAAGATTACGAACGTGCAGCCTATCTCCAAGAAAGGAGAGGTAACCTACCCTGCGAATTACAAACCAAGAGCTCCGTGCTTTCCAAGGTTGTGGAGAGCATGGTCAATCACCATCTTGTGAGATACTTAGAGTCCAATGGTCTTCTTAGCGCAGAAATTGCTCCGCGGGTGACCTGATGACATTGCTGTCTGAACATTGGAGTCGCTCTATTCACCTGTTGGGTGAGAGTAAGGTCGTAGCTCTGGATATCACCAAGGCATTTGATAGGGTCTGGCACGGTGCACTCCTTTCAAAGGTTGTCGCTTTTGGTGTCGGTAATAACTTTGCTCGATTTATATCAAGTTTCCTCAGAGATCCCACTATAAGAGTTGTTGTAGATGGCTTCTCATCTGACGAATATAGATTGACCTTAGGAATACCATAAGTCTCTGTCCATTCTCCCTCTCTTTTGTTTATTTTTATAGATGATCTACTAGGTCTGACTTTGAATCCGATCTACTCGCTCGCGGATGACAGCAACCTCTGTCATTAATTTTCATTCGACCATAGGCCGATTCTTCGAACGATTGAGGCGAATTATGGACGCAACACTCTGCCAGGATTTGCTGGCCATTTCTCAGTGGGGTCAAATGAACAGAGTAGATTTTAATGCACGCAGTGCTGTTTGTTGTCCCACAAACGATTCACTGACACTTTATCATAGCAGTAAGAGGCCCTTGATATACTGGGTATGAAGATTCAATGTTATGTCCGTTGGTCAAAACATGTATTCGAAGTGTCGAAGGAAGCATTCAAGAGCTTGGGCTTTTTTAAGCGGTGTAAGAAATATTTCACTCCCGCTGATCTTCTTAATATCTACACAACGCACATCCGACTGAAGGTGGAATGGTCCGGAGCTCCAAAATCATCCTTTTAGCTGATTGACCGTGTACAGATTGACCGTGGTGTTGATTGGAGATGGTAGGGTATCAAATTTCTTTGTTTTCCTTGAATTTTGTCGAAATCTGGATGGTGTGGCGCTGTTCTATCGATTTTTCCATGGTGTGTGTGTTCTTCGGAAATCAGTCTTCTGATTCCTGACTTAAGTTTGTTTGTCAGAAATACAAGATCTTCTAGAAGCGCGACCGGCTTGTAATCGGTTGGCCAGCTGATCGGACCATGCACTACCGAGAGAATTCTTTTTTGACAAGGACGGTTCGTATGTGGAATTGACTTTCGACAGATGTCTTACGTCATCCAGAAATTCAAAGCAAATGTCAATAAACACTACTCCCTCTTTCCCTCTCTTTCTCCGATCCTTAACTATCCTCTTCAAAGCAATGCACTGCATATATAGGGGACATCCTCTGCGTGTTGGATGATTGAAAAAAAAAAATCGGGGATCGGTTTATATAGGGGATACATCTGGTTATATACAGATACGTATCATACTTGGCATGGATATTGGAAGTCATTACTCAAGTCTTTGCTCCAAGTTTCAGCCAAATCGGTTAAAAATTGAGGCTTCTAAGGGCTCAAAAAGTCAAATCCGGAGATCGGTTTATATGGGGGATATATCTGTTTATAGACCGATTCATATCATACTTGGCGTGGATGTTGGAAGTTATAACTCAAGTCTTTACTTCAAGTTTCAACCAAATCGGTTGAAGATTGAGGCTTCTTAGGTCTCAAGAAATCAAATCCAGGGATCAGTTTATGTGGGGGCTATATCCAAATTTGAATCGATATAACCCATTTGCAATCCCCAACGACCTACATCAATACGAAATATTTGTGCAAAATTTCAAGCTGCTAGCTTTACGCGTTCGAGCGCTATCATGATTTCGACAGACGGACGGACGGGCATATCTAGATCGATTCAAAATTTCGAGACGATCCAGAATATCCATACTTTATGGGGTCGTAGATCAATATTTCGAGGTTTGACAAACGGAATGACTAGATTAGTATACCAACAATCATAGTACTTGTCACTATTTTCCCAATATCTAACTTATGACAATTGTTTTTTTTTTTTCTTTCCAGCTGCCATTTTCCCCTTGATTGTCATGCTTTTTGCCGGTGGCTGGAGTGATCGTTATAATAAACGTAAGGCTTGCATGATAGCCCCTTTAATCGGTGAAAGTCTCATGTTTTTATGTAAGTCTGCATTCAATTTCGCATTGTAATGCATTGTCTTATGATCACTTTCAATTTCCACAAAGAAGGTCTTCTGGTTTCGGCGATATTTTTTGACAGAATACCCATGGAATTTGGTGCATACAGTGAGGCCATAGTTCCGGCATTATTTGGCGGCAATACTTTGTGTTTAATGGCTATTGACAGTTACATGACCATATCAGTACCGGAAGAGGATCGTATATTCAGGTGAGAAAGAAGCACAAAACATATTACTTAAAATTTTTGTTTTTAAATCGGCCGGGTAAAACCTTGGATACCCAATAACTCAGATATGTGTTAACCATATTTTAGCGAAACGGTCGGCAGCACGACGAAAATCCTATAGAGAGATCCGGTTTGCAAGCAGACTACGAACAATTGCAAATTTGCAAATATAGCCGCATCCGAACGGCGTACCCCAGTGCGACAGCTCTTTGGGGTGAAGTTTTTACTTGGCAAAGTACCTTACAAATGTAGTGAAAGTTTTTCTGATGTTCTTGTCAAAATTCGAACCCTGGCGCTCAGCATCATAGGCGGGCATGCTAACGTCTACGCTACGATGGGCTCGAGAACTACGAGCGTAGAACGTCATTGTCCGGCTTTCGGGGCTAACAGAAACCGGCACTTAGGTGTGGACACAATACCAAACTTCAATCGACGAAGTGGTGTAGAATGGGGAACAATTAGCGATTTTGTTAGGTTAGGTTAGGTTGAATGGGTTGGCCACCATAGGAGAGTTCATTCGGAAGTCAGTTTGGCCCTGTTGTAGACTTAAGACCTTAAATCAGCATATCGGTCTATATGGCAGCTACCATATTCGTATCGGATCTCCAGGCCCTTAGTGCAACTCACTGTTTCAAATATGAACAAAATCGGAGAATAATTGGCTGTCTCGGAACGCCTTTTATAGTCTTTAGGCCCTAAAGCTGAAGATCGGTCTGTATGGCAGCTATATCTAAATATAGCCATATCTGGACCATTGACGGGACAGCTGTTGGAAGTGTTGATACAACTCACTGTCCTAAATCTTTTCTTTGGCGCAACCCACTGTTTCAAATTGTAGCAAAATCGCAGAATAAATGCACCTTTTGTGGTCTTTAGACCCTATGGCTGAAGATCGGTCTCTATGGGAGATATATCCAAATAAAGCCCGATCTGGACCACATTCGGAACAGATGTTAGGAGTCTAAATACAAATCACTGTTATAAATTTCAGCGAAGGCTGGTAATAAATGGGTCTGTTATAGGTCTTGAAACCATTAGTGAAGATCGAGGTCGCATCCTCCTGGTAAAACGAATCCTGAATGTCCTAATCACAATCGGTACGGGTGCCAGATGGTCGGAGATATTCCTCAGTCTTTCCTCGGCATCCGTATATGTTCGTACACTCGTTCTGTATTCTCAGAGTCTTTTCAATCGGTACCGGTGCCAGATAGTCGGAGATCTTTCTCAGTCTTCCCTCGGCATTGTGCATCTGCCCGTACACTCGTCCTGTATTCTCACAGTCTTTTCGATGTTGAGTGCATTTGAGGTCCGATCCCTGCCAAACACCGCATTCGTCGTGCATTCATAACTCCCGGGAAAACGAATCTTGATGTTGAGTGCAATGGAGTAGACCCTCAATCAAGTCCCTGTCTCCTTTTTGGAGCCATCAGTGAAGATCGAGGTCAGATCCTCCTCAAACACAGCAATCGCACTCCATTAATATGTGCCGGAAAAAAGAATCCTGAATGTCCTAGTCCCAAACGGTACCGGTGCCAAATAGTCGGAGAACCTCCTCAGTTTACCCTCCGCACCCATAACATTCAGAATGGCACCGCATGTGACCGCACCTCTTCTCCTTCAGCATACCAAGCTCTTTTAGCCTAAGCGCGACCTTGGCGGTGTAGTTTCGAGTACAGGTAACAATGGGCTGCATATCCAGCCTCGCTTCCAGACCTGTTTGAGGTGCGAATCTCAGTGCCCCCCGCTGCAGGAAAGGCTCTGGACCTTCTAGAAATCTCTGGTGCGAGTCCTTTTATCCACAGCCCTCCACTATACCAGTGCCCCATAGGTCAGTACTGGTCTCACAATTGCCGCATACATCCAATAAATCATCTTGGGGGTTGCCCTCCACTTCCTACCGAACATCCCCCTGCAGGAGTAAAAAGCTTACAGAGCCTTATGGCTTATTTCCACCGTACATCTTCGAATTGAGGACTATGCCAAGGTACTTCACTTCCTCTGACAACTGCAGAGTGATCCTGTCCAAAGAAGGAAGTCTGAACTTTGGTATTTTGTATCTGCGAGTGAAGGGCACCAGCTACGTTTTATTTTTGGATTGGTCCTCAGTCCATTTCTAGTAGCCCATCACGACAATTGCCCCAATGATCATTCAATGATTTTGGTGATTGTCGACAGAAACCTGCCTTGGATCAACCCTGCATCGGATTATCTTCGTGCCATCTTAGCCAAAATCCAACAGAATTTCATTTATCACTAGGTTCCATAGAATCAGCCAGAACACCTCTCCCTGGGACGTTGCTCTTGTCACCCGCCTTCTGACCACATTATCTCCCAGGTTCGCTTAATAATTGTTAGTCTATAGGCAAATAATGGGGTGAATCCCCGTACAGCGACTATTGATCATATCTCCACCTTAATGAAGGCTCCCTCAATATCCAAGAAGGCCGCTATAGTGCCTTCCTTCTGCCGGAGGGACGTCTGAACCTCTCGAATCACTTCGTGATGGACCGTCTCCACCGTCCTGCCTTTGAGGTATGCATGATGTGCCCTACTCAAGTTCTCCGACATCAGTCCCTTCAGGTCTATCAGTTTCTCTTGTGCATGGAGCTAAAACGATAACCAACTAATGGGTCTGCGGTCCCTCGCCGTACTGTGGTTTATTTTTCCCGGCTTGGTGATAAAGGCAACCATGACCACCCTGCAAGCCCTTGGTATGTAGGACCATGCCAGAATCGGCCGGAAAATCCGTTCTAGCCAGGGCTGGGTGAGATCCGTTCTAGCCAGGGCTGGGTGACTCCTAGGGACTCCTGCAGCAGCGCTGGTATAATACAGCCAGGTCCGGCCGACTTAAATGGCCGGCAAGTTCGAACTGCCCTCACTTAATTCTCCTCGTCAACGATTCCCTTAATGAGGTGATCGGCCAAGGCGATATTTTGATTGTCGACCTCTTACTGGCCGCCTGGAAAATGCGTCGCCATCAGAAGTTCCACCCTCGTGCTAGGATCCTTCGAGAGCACTTTGCACAGATGCCTCACTAGTGCTTTCCAATTCTACACAGTTTCACCCAAGTACTCTTTTTCGCCTTCCTCGTTTCCTTCTTGAACCTCCCAAGGACCTCATGATATTCGTGCCAGCCATCTGCCATGTTCTCTCTCATGGCCTTGTTAAAATTTAAATTTCTAAAAAAATTTTGATCATTATGGGAATTTTTGGTAAAAATCGTATGTTTAACTTAAAATTTTAAAATTTTGATTTATTTTTTTTACCCTCAGATTTGGCATTTTTGCCATGTTCACCACCGGCCTGCCTTTCATTGGTCAACCCATTAGTGGTCTGCTTTTTAATTATCTCGGCTATGTTTGTAAGTACTCAGTTAAAGTTCATGTTTCTTAAAAATCTCATCACAAAACCCTTCTCATTTTGTTTTAGGGTCCTTTACCATGGCATTCTCGTTCAATGTGATTGCTTTGCTCTATGTGATATTTATAATTAAGGAATTGAAACCCTTACCCTCCAAAACCGACAACAACGAAAATCAAGCCAAATCTCCAGCAACTGGTGCCGATAATCCTGCCTATGATGTCACACAACTGGACGATCTTCAAACAACACCACGCAGTGTTTCGTTTAATAACAGCAGTGGTATTATCGAACCCACCACCCCAGCTGTTCCTGAAAAAAGAAACTTTTTCAAGGATTTCTTCGATCCCACTCTGGTGGTGGACTATGTTAAGTTTCCTTTGAAAAAACGACCGAATCGTGGCCGCATGTTATTGCTATTCCTTATGATGGGCTATATGTTCACCATTGGTCCGGGCTTGGGTGAGAATGATTTCTGGAATCGTTTCACTTTTAGAAAACTCAATTGGAATGGCAATGATTTTAGTGTATACTCGACGGCAACAGCTGCAATGGTGTTGGCGGGTAAGTTTTAGGGATAATAGTTGACATTTTTTTTTTCATATAATGGCTGTTTTTTCCTTAGGCACATTTATTGGCACTGCTATTTTGAGTAAATTGTTGAAGTTATCGGATGCTTTGGTGGGTTTTGTTTCGGCCCTTACCACCGCCTGCTCAAGAGTTCTATTTGTAAGTATTTTCAGTGTAAGACTAAATTTTGTCTCCATTTCATAAAAAATTATGAGGTCAGGGGAGATCGTTGTACAAAATTTCAGCTAAATCGGATAATAATTGCACCCCCTAGAGGCTCAAGAAGTCAAGATCCCAGATCGGTTTATATGACAGCTATATCAGGTTATGGACCGATTTCAATCATACCTAACACAGTTGTTGGAAACCATAATAAAACACCTAATGCAAAATTTCAGCCAAATCGGATAAGAATTGCGACCTCAAGAAACTCAAGAAGTCAAGATCCAAGATTAGTTTATATGGCGACACAAGCAAAACATGGACCGATATGGCCCATTTACAATCCCAACTTACACTAATAGGAAGTATTTGTGCCAAATTTCAAGCGGTTGGCTTTACTCCTTCGAGAGTTAATGTGCTTTCGACAGACAGACGGACGGACGGACAGTCTAGCAGACTAACAGGTGGAAGGACATGGCAAGATCGACTAAAAATGTATGAAAACACGTTACAATAGCCAACCTGGAGAGTGAGAAATTTTGAGTGGAAGTGATGGCGAAACAGGCGAAATAACCCAAGAGGGTTTAGTTCTCGGGCATACCTTTGTCAGGGTCCTTTATTTATAACCTTAACCGAAGATGAAGGAACCCTATATTTTGCGATATATGCGAGATACATCCGAGATAAATCCTAGATAGGTGGACTGATTTATGCGAATTTTTTGGTTTTTACCTAATGATAACCCATAACCTCATATCTGTTATTTAAATTTGAGGTTAAGTACCTTGAGGGGAACGCCCCACCCAAAAACCTGCTAAAGCGGGAATATAGACCGATCGGTACAATATGGGACTTATTCCAACATCCCGGAGGAAAGGAAACGTTCAGCCTGGGGACTACAGGCCCATCAGTCATGTCAATTCATTTTGAAGATCCTGCAAAGACTAATTGAAACAATTATTAGGGACCGTCTCAAACCTGGTGGACCGCTACCAGCATGCTTACACCAAGGGTTTGTCGATTAATAGTTCCCTTCATGATGCTAAAGCGGGAATATAGACCGATCGGTACAATATGGGACTTATTCGAACCTCCCGGAGGAGAGGAAACCTTCAGCCTGGAGACTACAGGCCCATCAGTCATGTCAATTCATTTTGAAGATCCTGCAAAGACTAATTGAAACAATTATTAGGGACCGTCTCAAACCTGGGGGGCCGCTACCAGCATGCTTACGCCAAGGGTTTGTCGATTGATAGTTCCCTTCATGATGTAGTTTCGTACATTTGGCTAGGTGATTTTTGTAACGTGGAGTTGGATTATGCGTTATAGAGGCCACCGTAGCGCAGAGGTTGGTATGTTCACCCATAATGCTGAAAGTTTGGGTTCGAATCATGGTGAGAGCATCAGAACAAAATTTTCAAATTTGTGACATTTGTTAGGCTGAAAAGAGGGTGCGGATATAAATCCGCCCCATGCCACTATGGACTACACCTAAGCCAGTAATCGGCATGTTGTGTGCTCTAAATACTAAAAAAATAACCTCGAAAAAGAAAATCTAAGTTGGGAATTCGGTGCTACTTAATTGTTGGTTTATGTGTGGTATTGGGTTCCCACCCAAGTGCCGGTATCTGTTAGACGCGAAAGCCGGGCAACGACATGGGAAATGCTCCAACGTCTCATGCCCTACTCATGTTATCACTTGCCGCACCGCTCGTAGTCCTATGTGTCCCGTTATGATACCGAAATCTTTACTGACCTCCTTCTTACTACCTTTCATGCATATAAGCCATGAAAAAAGTTCCCCCCAAAGAGGTATTGCATTGCGGCACTACGTTCGAAATAGGCTATAAAAAGGTGGACCCTTATCAAACTTGAACCAGGCAGCTCTCATTGATATGTTAGATGTTTGCCCCTATTCCCTAATGGAATGTTCTGGGGCAAATTTGCTATTTGAAGTTGGAGTTTATATATGGTGCTCTGCTGCACATGAGGGTACGCCCTCTTTTGGTGAAATTGGGTTGATACGATTTTGAAAGACGGGATTATCAATGCATCACTGGCGCAGGATTCTATTAGGAAGATTGTTAGCAGAGAAGCATCACAAGAAGGGATTGCATTCCCTCTTTTGTGGCTTCTGGTTAGCAATGGGAGTCTGAGGTCATTCGAGAAGCAAATGGTGAAGTACGACCCCTACACAGATGGCGTCGTCTTCATGATAGGTAACCCCTTCCTTTCTACAATTACATACCACATTCAGAGGGCGTTGAGAAAGCTAACTGGATGGTGGAAAGTCAGCGGACTTGCCATAAACCCCAGACGTACTGAGTTGGTACTTTTCACCAGGAGGAGATAGCTGTGTGATTTTTAGGGGAACTGTCCTAGATATGGTAGAGCTGCCACTCTTTCCAGAGGCCAAGTACTTGAGCGTGACTCTTGACCAGAAACTAAGGAGAAAAATAAACCTCGTGGAAAGGATAAAAAGGGGGCTGTATGAGCTCTGCTCATGTCGCAACTGGGTAGGGAAGGCTACAGTGGACTTTTATCCCAATTGTTGGGCGGATTCTTACTTATGGATGTCTGGTGTGGCATCGGGCTCTCGACAATTGTGCCCTCTCCAGTAAGTTGGAGAAGGTACAAGGTATCTCGGCTGTGCTGAAGTCTGTAGCAGGGCTTGGAGTCTCGAGACAGGCGCTGAATGCAATAATCTGTTGTTGTAGTAGCCACATCGCATGTGTAGGTAGCGATCTCCGTCAAACTCCTTAATCTCGTTCCGGTCTATAGGACCGGTCGTGATGGTCATTGGATATCTAAAGGCCCCAAAAAAAAAACTCACCTTGTCATATTGAGCATCATAGGCACTCAGTATTTAAGAGCCGGTGCTGCTCGGCCTCTCACTGAGACTCTCCACCCGATACCGCCGATTGTCTACCACTGCAGTTGCAGCTACTCCGTATACGAAGCATCCCACTATCCGCAACCTATGGACGCACCAGATAGCTCTCTGAGCTGAGCTGAGCTTCTTGACCACCACACAGATCGGAGCTCAAAGTTCCAGCCTGTGTGGTGTTCATAGTTATCCCGTGCCGGGGCAATTACCTGTCTTAGGCATTTGCACCTCTATATTGGATGTGTGGCAACTAAGACAGCCCCAAGACTGAGGGTGTCAGAACCTGGCGCTCTTGATACATCTGGACAGAAGTCTTCATTGAATTATTTGGTATCATGGATTCATATTGGCTTTTGGACGGGTGCTGCTTTTTTTCAGGCGCAGGACTTTGCGGTCCTAAAGGCACTGGAGACGGTTCTTGACCGGTAAGTGAGGAATGTCGAAGAAAGGCCCAAAAGGGAGCTGATTGCTCTGTATTGCTGATGCAAATCGGTAGGAAGGAGTGGGGGTCTTAGGCCGGTGACGCTACACGGCGGATGATATGCCGATTCTTACTTATGGACACCAGGTGTGGTATCGAACTAGGGACAACTTTGCCCTCTGCAAGATGATCGAGGAGGCATCGGGTACCGGGAGCTCTGGAGCAAAGATTCGTCCCTCGAGAGGCACGATATTAGACCCTTGTGCTGGAATGTTGAGTGTGGTGGGACAACAAAGATAACCCTAAGGCTGAGGGAATCAGAAGCTGGCGCTCTTGAAATTTTGGGATTTCTTCCCTTCTACTTGGGGATGGGGATACGGCTTGGCGGCAGGCTATATGCGCTGAGACTCATTATATGCTAGGGGAGTCCCTCCGTGTTGACGGTTTGGACGTCGTTTTGCCGTGAAGGGATCTTTAGTTTGGCGCTACTCCATCCTTACCGGGACCTTCTCTATACACGAATGAGTCTAAATTGGATGGGTATATAAGGGCAGGAATTTTAATTGAATTAATCGGAATGATGGATTAATATTGGCTTCTGGACTCCGGGTGCAGAGTCTTTAAGGCGAAGGTTATTACAATGCTAAAGGGACTGGAAACGATTCTTAACCAGAAACTAAGGACAATCGGAGAAATGGTCAAAAGGTTACTGAATGCGCTCTACTTCGGACGCAAGTGGAGGATTTTAGGACGGTTGGAGGGTTTTAGGAGGGTTGGAGGGTTTTATGACGGTTGGAGGGTTTGAGGAGGTTGATCTGCCGATTCTTATCTATGTATGTCGGGAGTGGCATTGAACTCTGAACAACTTTTCCCTTTGCAAGATGATTAAGAAGACACAGGGTACCAAGGTAAGAGGCCACCGTAGCGCACAGGTTAACATGGCCGCTTATGACGCTGAACGCCTGAGTTCGAATCCTGGCGAAACCATCAGAAAAAAATATTTTCAGCGGTGGTTTTCCCTCCTAATGCTGGCAACATTTGTGAGGTACTATGCCATGTAAAACTTCTCTCCAACGAGGTGTCGTCCTACGGTACGCCGTTCGGAGGCCGTAGTGATAGGAGCTCAAACTTGAATCGGACTGAACTCTTTGACATGTGAGAAGTTTGCCCCTGTTCCTTAGTGAAATGTTCATGGGCAAAATTTGCAATTTGCACAGGGTACCGAGGCGATGCTGATCTCTGGAGCAGGAATTGGTGCCTCAAGATTAACACAGAATACCTTTTTCAATATGATGGGTGTAGATAGACTTACTATTTGTTATGGAAGCTCGGTTCCTACCCCTCCCCCAAACTTTGGGCATTAATCAATTCTTTTGGAGGATGGGGATTCGGCTTGACCTGCTATATGCGGTGGAAAACGACCTCTGTCTGAAAGACCGTACACTCCTCCGGCAGTCTCAGCGACAAACCTATTATCAATAATCTCCTAGTAAACCCCCTATTCCGTTCCTGACTCCAATTTGTAGCTATGAGTGAAGACGGAGGTCTCATCCTCCTAAAGAAAAAAAAAAAACACGGCATTCATCAACCATTTCTTCTTTCCTTTAAAGTGAGTCCTGAAAATTTTTCCCGTATCGGTCTAGGTGCCAGGTGGTCTGAGACCTCCCTTAGTCTATCCTTCGCACTCACAATACCCAGAATCAAACTGTGGCCGTACATGTCATCCCAGACTAAGCATAGCCTTGGAGGCACAGCACAGAATATTGACCTCAATAGATTCCATACTTAGCACCGCTTGAATCGTTCTCGGTGACAGTTAGTCGGAGATTCTCTTCAGTCTACCCTTCCCACCAATTATACACAGAATGGATCTGTGACCGTACCCCTGCCTCCTTCAACATGCCGGACTCCTTTAGCCAGAGCGCAACCTTGGCAGCACAGTTTTGAATACACAATCCAATATGTTGCATATCCAGCATTGCTTCCAAATTTGGTTGCGGTGTGAATCTTAACGCTCCCATGATTCCGACGCAATCGGGTCTTCTAATACCCCTTAAAATCAAGTAAAACAATCTTTTAAGAAAGGAATTTTTTTTGGAAAATTTGTCACCTTTAAATTTGGTTCTTTACCGTGGCTTCACATCTTTGAAGTTGCGACGAAATTTTTTCAGTGCCCTTATCTTAATAGCTTTCCTCCCTTCCCTCTTTTCCTCTTCTAGGCTTTCTCCAGCAATACAGGCACCTTCTATGCAGGTGGTGTAGCCGACAGTTTCGCCACTTTAAGAGTTATAGCCATTAAGACCATTGGTTCCAGCATTGTGGATGGAGATGATTTGAGTAAGTAGACAAAAAAACTGAAAACAAAATTCGATTTTCCTAAATCAACTTCTCTTCCCAGGTAAAATGTTCTCCGTCTTCAGTATTTGCCAGCCCATAGCCCAATTGGTCTTCATACCCATCTACAGTGATATTTACGAAAAGACAGTGGATTCCTTCCCCGGCGCTATATTCTTGTTCAGCGAGGTCTTCGCCATACCCAATATCATAGTCTTCCTGTCAGTATATCTAACGTTAACACTAAAATTTCGTCAAGCGAAAAAATCCTCTCTTTAATGTACACCTGTTTGTAACTCCCCTCTTTTTCTTTTTTTTTTTTTCTCTTCCCACTTTATACCATCCACCACCTACCTCCACTCTCTATGACTGTGGCACCTTCTTTTCCCCGTTGGCCTTCTATGCACTATCGAATTTTTTTTTTCTGCACAAATTTTTATAGTATTTGTTATATTGTCGTAAGACGGCGAAAATCTCAAATTAAAAACGACGAAGCTGCCAATGATGCTGCCGCCCAACAAAATGGACAAAATGGTCGCAATGGTGGCCCACGACAACATGGCGATTCTGAGATAACTAGTCTTTAGTGTTTTTTTGTTTTCTCCATAGAGTAGGCAAAAAATAAGAAAAACAAAAACTAACCTTAATTTTGTAAATATATTTTTGTACACTAATGTTTTGCTAATACTTTTTATATACACTCAAACACAAGCGCAATAAATATTATAAAATATTTTTTAATATCTTAAAAAAAAAATGGACTCTCTTTCTAAAACCTGTAACCACCAGTGTGGCAGTGGTTGTCAGTACAGGTGATGAACAAAGGCATACGGAGTGTGCTTCAACTAGATGTTGTTATTCGACTTTTATATCAATAAGCAAAGCTTAATGGAATTCTCACTAGGCTGATGTAACCATTGCTACTTAATATCACACTTTTCTAAGGCTGGTCATGAGTCGTTGAGCAGGCAAAAAAGTAAGACGTGTGGCATAGTCCGCAGTCAGAAAGCCTCGAAGCCCTAAGAATTTCATCACCGATAATCGCATTTCCTAAAGCTGATTTGTTCGCATCCTAACGCAATTCGTTCGCATCCTAACGCCACTCGTCGGCAACCTAAAGCTGACTTTTTCGCATCCTAACTCAACTCGTTCGCATCCTAACCCGACTCGACTGAATCCTGACATTGACTTCTTCGCATCCCCACTCTGATTTGCTCGCATCCTAACGCTGATTCGTCCACAGCCTAAAGCTAACTTGTTCGCATCCTAACGCTGACTTGTTCGCATCCTAACAGAACTCGTTCGCAATCTAATGCGACTCGCCCGCATCCTAATGTTGACTTGTTCGCATCCTAACTCAACTCGTTCGCATTCCAATGTGACTCGTCTGCGTCCTGACGCAGACTTGTTCGCATCCTATCGCGACTTCTTTGCATCCTAACGCTGATTCGTGCGCATCCTAATGGGACTTGTTAACATCCAAACGCTGATTCGCGCGCTTCTTAACTCGACTCATCTGCATCCTATCTCTCGTTCGTTCACATGCTAACGCTGACTTGTTCGCATCCAAACACTGATTCGTTCGCATCCTCCTTTGCGTCCTAACGCTAATTCGTTCTCACCTTAACATGGATCGACCGTATCCTGACGCTGTCTTATTCGCATCCACGCTGATTTGTACGCAATCTAATGCGACTTGTTTGTTCCAAACGCTGATTCGTTCGCATCCAAACTCGACTCGTTAGCATTCTAACCCTGATTCGATCACATCCTAACGCTAACTTGTTCGCATCCAAACAGTAATTCGTTTGCTTCCTAATGCTGAATTGTGAGCACCGTAACGCGACTTCTTTGCATCCTAACGCTTATTCGTTCTCAAACTTACAGTACTCGTCCGCATCCTGAGGCTGACTTATTGGCATCTACACTATCTTACACACCCTTCTCCCCTAGCTCTGCTCTTATATTTTCAGACTCTCGCCAAGTCAGCGGTGATACCAAAGGTGGTCGCATAAACCAAATCTAAGCCCCCCGGATAAGATCACTATCAGAAAATCGCCAATTACTAAACAATTCGAATACTAGCCGAATCCTTAACCGCCAGAAAGCATAAAATCCCGACACGTCCGAAAAACGAAAAAAAGTTACCGAATATTAAAACTACCCGACTGAGTGGCTTAATTCCCTAGAACAGACACCTACCGACTTAAAGCGCGTCGCTGACTGGCACCTTCCAATACTCTACAATAAAGAGCTAAGAACATCGTTTTGAAGTTCAATTACTGAAGTATTTTAGGAAAAAGCCTGTGTTGTGTACCCTTAAAGAGGTTTATAAGAGTGCTTTAATGTAAGGTTTGTGGGTCCTTAAAGGTGAAATAAATTGAAGGCAGAGGTTAGCGTGTCCGACTACGACGCTGAACGCCTGTTTGAATCCTGGCGAGACCATCAGGGAAAAAATTTTCTGCTGTGGTTTGATCCTTCCAATTGTGGCAACATTTGCATCTAAATGCTGACATATTCGCATCCTAACGCAACTCGTTCGCATACTATCGAGACTCGTCAAACATTGATTTTTCCCCCTCCTAACACGGCTCGATTGCGTCCTAACGCTGACTTGTTTGCACCCTAACGCTGATTCGTTCGCATCCTAACGCTGATTCGTACGCATCCTAATGCGACTCGATTAACTCGACTCGTCTGCATTCCAACTCGACTCGGCTGTATCCTCTCTCTCGTTCTTTCACATGCTAACGCTGACATGTTCGCATCCAAACACTGATTCGTTCGCATCCTAACGTTGAATTCTGCGCACCGTAACGTGACTCCTTTGCGTCCTAACACTAATTCGTTCTCAACTTAACATGGTTCGACCGCATCCTGACGCTGTCTTATTCGCATCCACGCTGATTTGTACGCATCCTGATGCGACTTGTTTGTTCCAAACGCTGATTCGTTCGCATCCAAACTCGACTCGTCTGCATCCTAACCCTGATTCGATCACATAACTAACGCTGACTTGTTCGCATCCAAACAGTAATTCGTTCGTATCCTAATGCTGAATTGTGTGCACCGTAACGCGACTTCTTTGCATCCTAACGCTTATTCGTTCTCAACCTTACAATACTCGTCCGCATCCTGAGGCTGACTTATTGGCATCTACACTATCTTACACACCCTTCTCCCCTAGCTCTGCTCTTATATTTTCAGACTCTCGCCAAGTCAGCGGTGATACCAAAGGTGGTCGCATAAACCAAATCTAAGCCCCCCGGATAAGATCACTATCAGAAAATCGCCAATTACTAGACAATTCGAATACTAGCCGAATCCTTAACCGCCAGAAAGCTTAAAATCCCGACACGTCCGAAAAACGAAGAAATTTTCCGAATACCAAATCTACCGGACTGAGGCACACGCTAAGCTTTAGGAAACCTGAATCACGGAAAATGCGGCGTTTACGTTCGCTGTTTAGAAATTTCCTATTTTTTCGAGGTCTGGACAAAAAACGTGAATTTTGGATTTTGTCAATTCACCACGGTTAAGGCTCTTTTTCACTTCTAACTTTTATTTTCTTTTTATCGCCTTTATATACTTCCTAGCCGAACCGGGCCCATTACGCAGCGCTTTCTTTAAAGCTTTTATACCTTTTACTTGAGACTTATTGCAATGGTCGATACATAAGTCCTGTTTTGGTATAGTTGTTGGTATGATGGGGTCGATTCGCACCGAATGTGGATACCGAATTCGTGTTATTGAAGCGCAGAGGTAAGCAAGTCCGCCAAAGATGCTAAACGCCTTGGTTCAAACCCTGACGAGAACATTGCAAAAATTTTAAGAGGTGGTTATTCCCTCCTAATGTTTGCGACGTGTGTGAGGTGCTATGTCATACATAGAAGTTTGTTTGGTTTTGAGGTAAGGGAGTGCGCCCCCTTCCGATATCGAAAAATTGGTCGGCCCAATTTGTATGTCCTATTCCTCCTTCCTAACCATATTCGTAATCTGCTCCCGAAAACCTTTCATTTAAGTCCCATATTGGCATGATGGTCCAATAAACCTATTTTAGGGGATTTTGGGGTTGGGGCGGCCCTCCAGTTACTTGGATCCAATTTTAATATGAAATTACTGCACTACTCCTGAATACCTTTCATTTGAGTCCCAGTTGGTCCACTTTTGTTTTTGGGTCGTACTTTTGTGGTAAGGGGGAGGGTCCGCTCCCCTTCCGACATCAAAAAATTACTTAGCCTATGTTTCTTTCCAGGCCAACCTTCACAATCTGTGACAAGGTAATTGGTTCAGCCGTTTTTGAGTCCATACGGAACAAACCGACAAACAAACACAAATTGATTTTTATACCCTACACCACCAGTGTGGTACAGGGTATTACAAGTTTGTGCATTTGTTTGCAACGCTAAGAAGGAGAAGAGTTAGACCCATTGATAAGTATACCGATCGATTCAGAATCACTTTCTGATACGATTTAGCCCAGTCCGTCCTTCGGTCTGTGAGTCCATATATATTCTTGTTATCGATATACAGGTCATATTTGTTGTCCAATCGTCACGAAATTTTGCACATGCCACTTTTTTGGTCCAAGAACAAATGCTATTGATTTTGGTAAAAATCGGTTCAGATTTGGATGTAGCTCCCATATAAAGGAATAGTCCGATTTGCACTTAAATGGCCGTAGAAACTACAATTTTCAACCGATGTTCACAAAATTTAACACAGATTATTTTGTTACTGATCTCAACATATCTGCAAGATTTCATCAAAATCGGTTCAGATTTAGATATAACTCCCATATATATGTATCGCCTGATTTGCACTTAAATGGCAGTGGTAACTACAATTTTCAACCGATGTGCAATAAATTTGACACAGATTGTTTTGTTACTGATACCAACATAACTGCAAGATTTCATCAAAATCGGTTCGAATTTGGATATAACTCCCATATATATGTATCGCCTGATTTGCACTTAAATGGCAGTGGTGACTACAATTTTCAACCGATCTGTACAAAACTTGGCATGGATTGTTTTGTTACTGATCTTAATATATCTGCAAAATTTCATCAAAATCGGTTCAGATTTGGATATCGCCCGATTTGCACTTTAATGGCCGTAATTACTACAATTTGCAAACGATCAACACAAATTTCGGCACGGATTGTTTTGTTACTGATCTTAACATATCTGCAATATTTCATCAATATCGGTTCAGATTTGGATATAGGTTCCATATACATGTATCTCCCACTGAACCCAATCTTAAAGTGACTTGTAGACACAAAGGCGGTGTCTACAGTTCTTCATGCTTTGAAAGTCCGAGTACTTTGCGTATTTCTATCCCCAGAAAGCAAGATAATTGCCCAAATAATTGGACCTACTTCTGCAAGCAGTGCGATGCATAGTTTACCTAAAGCTTCATCAGCCTATGAATAACTGTAGACACCGCCTTTGTGTCTACAGGTCACCTTAAGATTGGCTTCATCTCCCAAAGATAGCAACAGGAAGGCATCATATTTTCTCGAGTTACTGGCCTAGGAACAATTGTTCGAGTACTTCCGTGCTCAATAAAATCTAATCTATCTCTGGGATAACATCAAGCAACGCAATACAGGTGCCATAGAGGAAAATCCTAATCTTTTCACTATGGTAACTCTTTTTTTTGCATAAAATGCCCTCTATAGGATTATGAATCATTGTAGGCCAATTTCTGCAGATTCTTAATTAAAATTTGGTTTACAACAGTTTTTTGTGGCAATTTCACTTACAACTCATTCATGAGTTCACCTTTCTTTCATATTTTAACGCCATCCCATGTGAGTTTGAGACCAATTTATCTAATTAAAAATTTTCTGGGCGGCATTAAAACGAAACGCAGGTTAAAAAAAATGGTTTTCATGGTTTGCATGGTCTTTGCGTTATAATCATGAATAGCATAATTTTGAATTCAACACATTTCAGCAATGCCATTGCAATTCTGTGTGAGTTAAGTTCGCTGAAGCATAAAAAAAAACAACAACCCAAAGCAAATCTCAGTATGTAGTGAAGTGGCCGGGGGAAGAGGAGAAACATCTCTTGCAAGCATGGAATTTCTGTCTCTAATTAACAATTTTAACCCCAAAAAGATGTGAATGTAAAACGAGTTAATTTTCCTCAACTTACATTGAGAATTGAGTCAAGCTCGGATTGCCTGAAGGCATATTTGCATACAAAGTTGTGAATAAAATTATGTTGAGTAGATTAGTAGTTTGAATTGTAACGACGACGCAACGATGACGACGATGAATTGCAATGTTAAGTGCATTGCATTGCAGTGCACATCTAAGATTTGTTCTCAACGAAAATATGCAGCAAGAACGACTTGGGCAAAGTGCTACAAAGGCTAGAAATATCTAAATCTGAAAGAGATTTTCTGTGAAGATAAAAGTTGAATATAATTAACTCTAAAGACAAAATTTCTGTATTTAAAACAAACAGCTGTTATAAGAGAAAGTCGACTCAATTTTTATTCCGTTCAACTATTTTAATACCTTTGGAAGATTATTGACGATATCAATCCATATATCGAGGAATAAATAAAAAATAAAATTTCAAACAAGAAGCATTTGTTTGTCTTTTAATTGTGGATATACAGCCAAACTAATTTGAAAAAATAAAAAAAATATAAAATGTTGTCTTTATTAAATTTTATTTCAATTTTATCTTAAGAGAAATGATTTTCATTGATTTCTTTAGCAAACTTCATTATCTCTAAGAAATTTCCATCATTTTTGTCAAAATTCTATTTCATAAATTTTATGATATTATATTTTTCCATCCAATTTAATAGGGTCATTGTTTATAACATCATATACCCATTGAAGTTTTTCCCCAACATAGGTCCCAACCTGCCATTCGTCGTTGTTGCTCATTTGAAGTCGGCAAAATGTTAATTCAACACACACAGTATTTTTTTTTCTGAAGACTTCTTCAACGAAAATGTGTTGGCGTTGGCGGTTTGCATGGTGGCATTTGCATAGTATGAATATATATGTATGGCTGTGTGTATGTTCATTCACACACACACACACACACATACAGCCAGTCATATGTTTGTATACAAAGTACTTTATGCAAACAGAACATATTAGCAATTAAAATTTTCGCAGTTAATTATGGTAACATGTATGCCATAAACACAGCTGACTGCTACACAAACATGAAAAGAGAGCGCACACAAACACATACCTTTGCACATACAGTACATATGTATGAGTATAAGCCTACACAAGCTCTATATGGTGTTGTTGAAATATAATGAAATATAAGTTGGCTATGTATAGGTTTGTGTGTGTGTGTGTGTGTGGTAATGTCAGCACCTCATGCATACACTCACAGTAAAATAAGCTTAGCATTTGTCGCCTTTTTGGCAAAAATGCAGCATGCTGTGAAGTATTGCTGCTGTACACTATGGAACTTTCTCTCATTCACATAAATACATCGAAGGCATTAGAAGTAGAGTTTGTCGTTGAGTAGTTGGCTGTGTCTAATTTGCTTGTGCCTTTATAGGAGAAGCCTTGCACACTTATTTAGAGGGAATTTTCATAATCTAATCCCTCAACGCAACTTTCGTCACTCACATGATAGGGAAACACAGAAATTGAATTTTCCCCAGCATAAACTGAATTCGCCTTTATATTGCTCAACCGATTTAATCGATTGGAGGATTCTATAGCTTTAATCGCTAAGGCGATTTTTAATTTGTGCGGTGTTGTCTTTATGCGGTTTTAAACGCTTATGTGCTTTTTAGCGCTTATGCAATTTTTATCGCTTATGCGTTTTTTTCGCTTATGCAATAATTATCAATTAGGCGATTTTTATCGCAAATGCGTTTTCTACTACTAATGCTATTTTTAAATTTGAGCGATGTTGTTTTTATGCGATTTTAAACGCTTATGTGCTTTTTATCGCTTATGCAAATTTTTATCGATTTTTTCGCTTATGCGATAATTATTTCCTATACGATTTTTATCGCACATGCCATTTTTATCCCTCATGCGATATTTATCGCTCATGCTATTTTAATTGTTCACTCGATTTTTATCGGCCATTGCTTCTGACGTCACATACAATTTTACCGCTAATGCGATTTTTAAATTTGTGCGGTGTTGTCTTTATGCGATTTTAAACGCTTATGTGATTTTTATCGTTTATGCGATTTTTCGTTTATGCGTTTATTGTCGCTTAGGCGTTTTCTTTATTTCTTATACGATTTTTATGGCCTATGCAATTTTTAACTTTCATACGATTTTTATCGCTTAGTCGTTTTTTATCGCCTACACGATTTTTGTAGCACAAGTGATTTTTGTCTATTATGCGATATTTATTGTTCACGCGATTTTTATCGGTTATGAGATTCAATTACTTGTGAGATCATATATCACGCGATATTTAAATTTGTGCGTTGATGTTTTTACGCAATTTTAAACGCTTATGCGATTTTTTCATTTATGCGTTTATTATCGCTTAGACGTTTTTTTATCTCTTATGCGATTTTTGTGATTTTTACCGTTCATGCGATTTTTGTCGCTTAAGCGTTTTGTCGCCTACATGACTTTTATCGCCTATTCGGTTTTTATCGCCTATGCGATTTTTATCGCTTATGCGATTTTTATCGCTCATGCGATTTGTATCGCTTATGCAATTCTCATTGTTCACGCGATATTTATCGGTCATGAGATTCAATTGCTTATATATAATTTAATCGCTAATCCTATTTTTAAATTTGTGCGTTCTTGTCTTTACGCCATTATATACGCTTATGAGATTTTTATCGCATATGAAATTTTTATCACTTATGCAATTTTTTCGTTTATGCGGTTTTTTCCCTTATGCGATTACTATCGCTTAGGCGTTTTTTATCTCTTATGCGATTTTTATGGCTTATGCAATTTTTAACGTTCATGCGAATTTTATCGCTTAGGCGTTTTTTTTTTTGCCTTATGAGATTCAATTGCTCGTGAGATCCAATATAACATTATCGCTAATGCGATTTTTAAACTTATGCAGTATTGTTCTTTATGCAATTTGAAGCCTTTATGCGATTTTTATAGCTTGCAAATGCAAATTTTGCCCATGAACATTCCACTAAGGAACAGGGGCAAACTTCTCACCTATCAATGAGTGCAGTCCGATTTAAGTTTAAGCTCTATGATGAGGGGCCTCCTTTTTATAGCCTTGTCCGAACTTCTCACATGGAAGACATGTATGGTATATATATTTGAGGGACCTTTTTCAAAAATTCTGTTGCCTGTTTTCAAATATCATCCTTGATATGCCCTACTATTTAAGCCTTGCAACAACTTTAAGTTTATGTTTATAAAATGTATCGCTGCTAATGCTGTCGTCTGAGCATCTAATGACTGGTAATGGCAAAACTCTGCTGTTATTGATGTTTCCCCATCTATGGAGCTGTTGTCCTTGATATTACTCTCTCTTCTTGTAGTCTGTATGTTACTACATGGTAAGTTCTAAAACTGAGAGACTAGAAAAATGCAGTAGACGACAGCATGTTTTGCCGATTATTACCCAACAGGGTGGATAGATGAATGAAGGATGTAAGTGAATGGAATGTTTGGTTGGCTGCCCCTGCTCAATGGCAGCAAAAGGAAAGGCAAAGTTAACGTTGCCACTCAGCTTGTTGGGAACTCAAATACCAGCAACACCAAAAACTCTGACAAGTAAAAGGCTTTGGCCTTTTGTTGTTAGTGGGGCGGTGGTAGCGGAGTTGTTGTTTTGTATTCTGTTGCTCTAGTGTAAAATTTAATTAGTATAAAATCTAATTTGCTCAAAAGTGCATGAAAAATGTTCAACATTTGCTTCTTCACTTGGTTGGGTTTTGCTATGGTCTGTGCAGAATCGTTTCAGCTTTTTGGGGGTAGCCTCAAAAACCTTACCACATAAAACGCCATTTTGGCGCAAAAGTGTGTGTGTGTGTTTGTGTGTGAAATGCTGTATCTGTATTGCCACAATTGTGCTGCTGCACTTTCACTGCTCCCCACATTTGTGGGGTTTCGACCACACCATGATAATGGTAATGCTGACAATAATGATGATGCTGCTTGCTGCTGCATCCTTCTTGCCTTCCATACTTTGAACTCTTGGTGGTCTCTTGTTTCGCTGGTGGTTGCATGTCTGACTGTCTGGCTGGCTCTTTGGATCCTGCAACTTAGCAAGGCATTAGTGTTGCATGCATCACTGCCACAAAATGACTAATTCATCGTGTTGCAAATTGTACTTTTCTTTGGTTGTTTTCTTTCTTCCTTTTTTGCAAAAACTTCAGAGTTTTTGGTTGGATGTTCAGCTTACACTCTGTTTAAGATTCTTTGCTAAAGTATCTCCATTGTTATGGGTTTATGAATTTCTGGCTTGTCATTAGCATTAGCCATACAAGAAGTGATGTAAGGTTGGTTGTTGAATTCAAAAAGATGTATCCTTCCAATAAGACAGCTTATAAGCCGTTTTTCAAATGCATTTTTATTGGCAACAAGAGACCTTTTTGATGAAGAAAAATGAAATTTGAAAACAGAGCGGGAAAATGGAAATTTGCCCATGGGCACGACATGACGGGCAAATCGGAGGAACGGAAGTCATCGTAGCGCAGAGGTAAGCATCCGCCTATGACGCTGAACGCCTGGGTTCGAATCCTGGCGAGAAAATCAAAAAGAATTTTCATTGGTGTTTAGCCCTTCCTAATCCGGCCGACATTTGTGAGATTCTTTGCCGTGTAAAAAATTCTTCCCAAAGAGGTGTTGCATTGCAGCAGGCCATTCATCCTCGGCTATAAAAAAAGAAGCCGCTTATCATTGAGCTTAATTTTGAATCGTACAGCACCCATTGATATGTGGAAAGTTTGCTCCCACAATAGGAGTTACAAGCATTTTAAGTTATTACAGAAGGAGATGAACTTGGAACTAGGATACATCCCGATAGCCTGGCAGTAGGCAAGGGTACCATTTATACCCATACCGAACAATGCAAGTTAAGAGTTGGAAAAAGGTTATGATCCTATTAATCTTACATCTTGATATACTTAAGGCCATGAAGAGTTTAATAGAGACCATTTAAAGTCCTAAGCTATTGGTGTAGTCCAAAAGGTAAGGGTGGATAGAAGTGGCAGATCTTTACAGACGCACTTAGACAGACAATTTTAAGTCTATTCTGATACCCTAGTAAGACCATTCTGACACCCACCCAAGCGACGGACCAATTCCTCTAGTGGAAATCGAACCCACGACCCGCACTAGCAATCCGAGTACTCTACCAACTCGGCTATCGGAGCGTCTACAAAAGGAGTTACAAGCACTTTAAGTTACTGCAGAGAGAAGTGAACTAACTGGCGCTCATGCAATCATTATTTTGAAACATATCTGCCACTCGCATACATTTCGAAAGCCTAGGTGGTGTTTATACCCAAACTATGCACCAAAGGCTTATAGTCCTATAAATCATACATTGTTTCTATTCAATACCATTTTGTTTTTAATGGGAACCATTATAGAGTTCTGAAGAATATCGTATACCATAAAATATCACTGCGGTGCACAAAAGGACTCACAAGCATTTTGAGTTATATTACAACTGTCTATTCACTGTGTTCCCAAATGAAGAAAACTTTAAATCGTAAGTTGTAGTAGAGTGAACAATATTGAATCTATCCAATATTATGAACCTAACGGAATATAGACCGCAAAACTAACCAACAGATATCAAGAATTTTGTATACAAGAGACATGGAGATATAAAATACCATCTAAAGCTAATGTTATCCAGATACGTATATTTTAGGAAGTATTTGCAAAAATGCTTTTTGCTTCTACTGAATGTCTAGTCGACGCAGAACACCGTTTCCTTCACTTTCATTGGTTTGGGAGGAACACCGAACCGAAATATCTAGACAATATTTGATTCACTCACGGAGCTCGCAAAGCTAAAGACGGTAAGGCACTCTGAAATTTTGATCATGGTCGAACAATGTTCGAAATCACAAAGTGAAGTTGATCTTGATTAGTAGCTAGGGCCAGGGAATTTTCATCTATTAGTCGGGGAGCCCCTGGAACTTCAGTTTGTCGTTGATTCTCAAACATGGGAGACACTGAGCAATTATCTGAGCGTCTGATATATCCGCCTATATACACGTCTAGGTTATGTAGTGCCTTTGCAATGTTCCGTGTGAATCCCGACTCTGTACACAATGTTGCCAGTGTTTTGCCTAGCCTTCGTCATGTTGCGAATTTATTCTGTTTTCCGTAGTAGCCAGCGTTTCCCGTGTTCCTCAGACACAGGGAACACTAAACATCTGTTCTTGAGTATTATCCGTCGGTTTACGTTATGGTTAAGTAGAGTCCTTATAACGTCTAAGTCATGGTCAGTTAGTTTCTTCGATGTTGGTAGCTTACTACCAATCAAACACCGGAGCCAATGATTTATTCGAGCGTCTTATTGATCCGTTTAAGGTTACGTAGTGCCTTTGCAACGTCATAAGTATTGTACTCTCTCTTGTTGGTCCATATTATCAAGTGTTCAGTCTTTTTGCCCTCACACACAGGAGCCAATGTCTGAGGGACTTATCAGTCCGCATTTATACACGTCATGGTTAAGTCGTGAGTGATTCACGTCTTCGAACACATAGCAACCACCGTTTGGTCTGTTATCCCTGGTTCACAGGAGCCATTGAGCAATTGTGTTCGCTCCTGTTCGTTTGCTTGCAAACACGTTACGGCCACACAGTATCCTCGTTATAAAGGGTAATTTTTTAGCTATTATCTTTTTGGCAACAATGGTTTAAACAGCCCACGCACATTTCGTGTTTTGTTTCACTGTCAAACATATTCAGTTTGGTCTATAATTAAACCATGAATCGTCTTGCAAACAAACAACGCTTGCAAATCATTGAATTTTATTATCTGTTAAAAAGTTCATCGCGCGCTTCTTACATTAAGTGACGAAGTGGGTATGTAAATAAGCAGAATTATAAATTTCCAAGTGAAGAGCAGACAGAAGAATTGCCAGAGCTACCAACGCGTCCAGAAAAAGTCACAGTTTGGTGCGGTTTATGGGCTGATGGCATCATTGGACCGTACTTCTTCAAAGATGATGCGAATCGTAACGTAACTGTGAATGGTGGGCGCTATCGTAAGATGATATCCAGTTTTTTTTTTTTGCCCAAAATGCAAGAGCTTGACATGCATGAAAAGTGGTTTCAACAAGACGGTGCCACATGCCACACTGCACCAATAACAATAAACTTATTGAGAGTCGAGTTTGGTGAACATTTTATTTCACGTTCAGGACCGGTCAATTGGCCGCCTAGATCGAGCGATTAAACGCCCTTAGACTATTTTTAGTGGGGCTATGTTAAACCTCATGTCTACACAGACAAGCCCGCTTCAATTGACGCATTGGAAGGCCGGTATTAGTGAAATACCGGTCGAAATGTTGGATAGAGTATGCCAAAATTGGACGAAGCGGATGGACCATTTGAGGCGCAGTCACGGTCAACATTTGCATGAAATAATCTTGAAATATTAAATTACATGGATCGTAGTATCGGTTCAAATAAAGATTTCATGCATTTTCCTGAATTTTATATGATTTTTTGGAAAACTTTCCAATAGTTTTAAAAAAATCATCCTTAATCATTACAGAATTATTTCTCCAATCCTTTAGCCCTTTGAATCGGACACAGAGGTCAACTAAGTCATTGTTTGCGTTGTCCTATCCTTCCCCAGCGCCTTCATAAACACCACGGAAAAATATGGTTTTTCCTTAATACCATATATATCTCCACATAACAATTTCTTAATCTACTCCGAAATACTATACCCTGGACCCAGTTTTTAATATCAAGTTAGTACTCTATCCTTGAATACCTTTCATTTGAATCCCATATTGTCCCGATCGGGTGGGTGGTGCTTTTGATATCGGAAAGGGGGAGGGTCCGCCCCCTTTCCGATATCAACAAATTATATAGCCTATTGGACCTTCCAGACCATATTCGTTATCTGCTCCCTCATACCTTTCATTTGAGTCCCATTTTTGTCCTGATCGGTCTATTTTTACTTGTGGGTGGTACTTTTGTGGGAAGAGGAGGGTCCGCCCCCCTTCCGATATCAACAAATTCTTTATCCTATTGGACCTTCCAGATCAAAGTTTTTATTTGCTTTCAATACCTTTCATTTGAGTTCAAGATCGGTCCACTTTTATTTGGGTGGTGCTTTTAGGGTAAGGAGTAGGGTCGGCCCCCTTACGATTTCAAAAAATTCTGTAGCCTATTGCTTCTTCCAGACCAAATTCGTTATCCGCTCCCTAATATCTTTCATTTAAGTCCCATATTGTCCCGAAAGGTCCATTTTTACTTGTGGTTGGTGCTTTTGTGGGAAGGGGGAGGGTCCGCCCCCTTTCCGATATCAACAAATTATATAGCCTATTGGACCTTCCAGACCATATTCGTTATCTGCTCCCTAATAATTTTCATTTGAGTCCCATATTGTCCCGATCGGTTCACTTTTATTTGGGTAGTGCTTTTGGGGTAAGGAAGAGGTTCCGCTCCCTTACGATATCAACAAATTCTATAGCCTATTGCTCCTTCCAGACCATATTCGTAATAAACCATCGAATATCTTTCATTTGAGTCCCATATTGTCCACATCGGTCCACTTTAATTTTTGGGTGGTGCTCCAGGGGGTAAGGGGGAGGGTCCGTCCCCTTTCCGATATAAATATCAATTGATTTTTTGTCGGGCATACCTGAGATACCGGTGCAACTGTCCAAGCATCATGCTCACGACGCCAGTCAATCACGTCTTCAAACACATAGTTGGCGGCTTACTGTCGCATAGAAACAGAAACCATTGAGATTTGTTGCCAGAGTACTGTCCGTTGACTGCCCTTAGTTGCCAGCGTTCTTTCTGGTGTCCCTCAGATAAAGGAGTCACTGATATATTGTCACACGTGTATCTGTCCGCTTATATACACGATCACGACTCGAATGAATTACGTCCTCGAACACATAGTTGTCATCGTACTGCCCATTGGGCCTCAGACACAGGAACAACTGATCTAACGCATGTGAGGTCTAACCGTCCGCACTCAACCCCATAATAGCGTAGTTCCAAAAGTCATGTTTAGCGGAGCAAGTTTTGCGATTGGTATAAGCCAGCGCATTACCCAGTATTCAGTCACTCAGCCACACTCTGCTCCAATATACCTTTCCGATTTTATGTTTCTTCTGGCACCGGAGTGTGATTAAGCACTTCGAAACTTCAGGTCAAGTCTAAGATCAAAGTACTACTCACCCAAAACACAAAAAATACTCAAGTCCTTCATTATCCTTGACAAATGCATGATGGTAGTTAGGTTTACGACTTTCTATCGAATTTTTGGCCTTTTAGCTTCTATTATACCAATTGTTCCCCTTTCATTCCTTAAATTAGACCACCTCTATCAGCTTGCCACTTTAAACTCCTTTGCCGATTTCAAACCTTCTCTCAAGCTACTTTCGCACAAAATCCTTTGGAGTTAGCCTCGAAATACAATCAATTAAAGGATTTTAAGTCAATTTAAAGCTTCAGCAAGTCTAAAAGCTTTAGTGTTGCTTGGCCTCTTTTGAAAGTTTGCATTCAGTTTCAATTAAGTCTTCATCAGCCACCACTGTCATCATCGTCATCAACACTTTGAGTAAAGCCAACTACTGAAACTGATGGTGGCTGATGCACTTGGTAAAATCTGGGTGAATGCAAAAGGCATCGAAATGGAGGCAAAAGAAGGGAAAAAAGACCGTAAAGGGTTATACAAAATGTGATGGATTTTAAGGAAAATAGGAGTAAATGGAGGTGCTAGTAAAAGAAGATGCTATTTGGATAAAAGTGGTTATTTGGCCCCTTTTGGTGCATTTGGTATTCAGAAAGGGGTCAATTGTCCCCACTTAGATAACTTCGAACCGGTTTTTATATCAACGATAGATGAAAACAGAATCGAAGGCACTGAAGAGGCTTATCTGGCTCCTTATTCCAAATTTCATTGATATGGGATGCAAAATAATCTCACTGCGTTTTAAGAATCGGCATAGGAA
The DNA here is from genome assembly GCF_963082655.1 of Stomoxys calcitrans. NCBI lineage: Eukaryota > Metazoa > Arthropoda > Insecta > Diptera > Muscidae > Stomoxys > Stomoxys calcitrans. The sequence goes on along the minus strand of NC_081555.1, from coordinate 25,000,995 downwards.
AAACTGCTATAAAGGGTCATATAGAATGTGATGGTATATAAAAAGTTAGAAGAATTATGTGCCTTAGGTAGAGCAAGTTCTAAAAAAGGAAGGAAGATGCCACTGTTGTTGTGGTTGAAAGTGAAAATGGTATGTCACATTTTCGTTCATTTAGAGTCAAGAAAGTGTCTATTGTCTCAAACTAGATGCAGTAGCCAGTGTTATTCCTATTTTACTTGAAAAAAGGGTCAATGCGCATCTTACACGTCCGCTTACCTTCCGTCATGGTCACATAGTTCCATCGTCACGGCGTAAGTAAAGCGCGTCTCCGAACCCACAATTGCCAGCGTTTTTCACGTTGTTCCTCGTGCACAAGAGCATCTGAGCCTTAATCCGTAAGTCGTGTCCGTCCGCTTAGCTCTCGTTACATGATGGTCACGATATGACATCCGCACATCGACAGTGAATCGCACCTCCACGTGCGCAGCTGTGTTTTGCCTCAGACAAACGAGCCACAGAGCCATTGCCCATGCGTGAATCATGCCTCTTATTCTTCTACTTTCCTCTCGTGCCAGTCACTTGGTGAGAAAACCACGTCATTGAATCCGTATAATTCAGCGTTATGTCCCGCATCTCTTCGATACAGAAGACGTCCTGAGTGAATCACCCACGACTCCAAGTCCACAGTCGTCAGCGTTTTGTCCGTGGTTCCTGAGACACAGTCATTTTCCTCAGCTTACATTCCGTAGCCAGTCACGTGATACTATCGTCACGTCGTGAGTGAATCATGCCTCCGAATCCTTAATTGGTAGAGTATAACCCTGCATCCCTTCGACATAGGAGCCGTCTTGAGTGAGCCAACCACGACTCCAAGTCCATAGTCGTCAGCGTTTTGCCCGTTGTTCCTCAGACACAGCTATTTTCCTCAGCAAACCCTCCGTTACGGTCACGGGGTACTATTGTCATTTGGCAGAGTGACAGCCACAGGAGCTGAGGGTTACGCGACCATCATGGTGCCATCTTCAAGTCGAGAGTGACTCACCGTCCTACCATCGTTTTCGAATCTATTATTGTTCGATCTATCTCTCTGCAACCTCCCGTCACGGTTATATCGTACAACCGTCATGTCATGAGTAAATCACGTCACCGAATCCACAATAAGATGCCACTTCCAGTCACAATCAAGCCAATAGTCTCCACGCACGCAGTGCCAGCATTTTTCCCGATTATCTTCGGACACAGGAGCCACTGAGCTAGGGTCCGTGAATCTTATACATCACCTTACTTCACGTTACGGCCACGTGGTGTCATCGTTAGCGTTATTTATATGTAGGAGCCACTGTGCAGCAGAAACACGCACCGCTTATATATCAGTCACGTTAACGTGGCAAGTTCACCAATCTCGTTTTTATACACGCAGTCGCCAGCGCTTTTCCAGATTTTCGTCAGACACAGAAGCCAGTGCACGTGTATATTAACTGAAGTGAATGTGAGAATTGTAAAGTGAGTGTGAAGCTTGACAATCGGAGCCCACTACAAAGTAATGCTGCCTGTGTTTTTTCCAAGTAGCTATCCACAAGAGCCCCTGAGCCTGTTTACGTGCTATCTATACCTTCTGTTTACCTCACCCTCGGTCGCAGTCAATAATAACGAAGTGAGTGAATCACGTATCAGTTCCTAGCCTAGCCAGAGTTCTGCCCTTATCCCTCAGATATATGAGTCACGGAGTCATTGACCAAGCGTTCATCCAAACCGCCTATAGGCGCATCCCGGTGGCCAAAATCCATGATAACGATGCCAGCAAATCACGTCTCGTTGAGTAAACTAGCCAGCGATTTGTCTTGTGCTTCGGACATTTACCATACATTCGTGTAAACTGCCTACTCTCACGTTCCGTTGACGAAGTGCCTCGATCACGCCGTGAGTGAATGACGTCTACATAATTATCCTAGGCAGCGATCTGCCCTTGCCCCTCTGACACAGAATACCATGCATTCATGTCAACCGCTTACTCTTGCATCCCGCTGAGCAAGTGCCACAATCACGCCTCTGTGACCAGCCCAGCTAGCATTCTGCCCTTATCTCCACTGAGTCATTGACCACGATTTGGTGCCAACCGTATATTCTTGCGTCCCGGTGATCAAGTGCCACGATCGCGTCATGAGTGAATCACTTCTCGTTGACTAGCCAAAGTTTTGCCTCTATCCCTCAGACATAGGAGCCATTGAAAATATCAGTGACTAAGTTGCATAATCCTACCGTGAGTGAATCACGTTACGGTGATCAGCCCAGCCAGCGATTAGCTCTTGTCCCTTTGGCGCAGGAGCCACAGAGCCATTTACCATACATTCATATTAACGGCCTACTCCCACGTCCCGGTTACCAAATGGCATTATCACGCCGTGAGTGAATCACGTCCCGGTAACCAACCTAGCTGGCGTTCTATCCTTATCCTTTAGACACAGAAGCTACTGAGTCACTGACCACGCATTGGTGCCAAACGCAAATTTTCGCCTTGCGGTGACCAAGAGCCACGATCACGATATGAGTGAATCACGTCTCCGTGGCCAGCCTAGCCAGTGTGCTGTCTGTATCCCTCAGACGTAGGAGCCATTGATCACGCGTTCCCTCGAACCACACACACCGCGTCCGGGTGAACGAATGCCTCAATCACACCGTGAGTGGACCACGTCCCAGTAAACTAAATAGCTAGGGTTTTGCCCAGTTTCTCGCTGACTCAGGAGCGTCTAGTCTTGATGCACGTCACCTAACCATTGAACACGAGTCTAATTGAACCACCTACCACGCGCGCGATAACTAAGTGCCACGATAACGTCGAATCTTGCTCCTCAGACACAGTAGGAACAAATTTCTGTCCTCAGACACAGGATCTGCTAAGCCATTGACCACGCATTTATGCCAACCACATACTCTCGCGTACCGGTGACCAAGGGGCACTATTACGCCGAGAGTGAATAACGTCTCGCCGTGATTGAATCACGTTTCCGTGACTAGCCTAGCAAGAGATCTACCCTTGTCGCCCAGACACAGAAGCTGCTGAGCCATTGACCACGCGTTAGTTCAAAACACATACTGACTCGTCCCACTGACGAGTGCCACGATCATGCAATTAGTGAGCCATATCTCGGCGACTAACTTAGCCAACGATCTGATACATTGATCACTATTTCATGTCAATAACATACCCCCACGTCCCGGTGACCAAGTGACTCTATCACGCCGAGAGTAAATAACTCTAGCCTAGCTAGAGTTCTGTCCTTATCCTACAGACATAGAAGCCATTGATAACGCATTGTTGCCAAACGCTTCCTTCTGCATCCCGTTGACCTAGAGCCTCAATCACGCCGTGAGTAAAACACGTTTTGTTGACTAACCTAGCCAGAGTTATACCCTTATCCCTTAGATAAAGAAGCCATTGACCACGCATTCGTTCTAACGGCCAACTCCCTCGTGCCTCAATCACGCCATGAGTGAAACACGTTTTGTTGACTAACCTAGTCAGAGCTATGCCCTTATGTCTCAAATAAAGGAGCCATTGACCATGAATTCGTGCTAACGGCCTATTCCCTTGTCTGGGGGACCTAGTGCCTTAATCACGCCGTGAGTGGATCACGTCCCGTTAACCCCAAGTGCACAGCGTTTTTTTTAGTGTCCAACTGAAAAAGGAGCCACTAAGCCATTGTCTACGAGTTCGTGGCAACCGCTTACTCTCGTGCCCCGTCGATCTAGTGCCTTGATCACATCGTGAGTGGATCACGTTATGGTAAACCAAATAGAAGGAGTTATGTCTTTTATCCCACAGACACCGGAGCCACTGATTGATCACGCGATAACTCGAACCGCATTTACCGCGTCCCGGTTAACAAGCGTCTTGATCACGCCGTGAGTGAATCACGTTCCGGTAACCTCAGTAGCTAGCATTTGATAGCTCTGAAGCCGCTGAGCCACAGCCAATATCAACCATCGAATGGACCTGTATTAGACGGGTGATGGCTTCACCGAATTTTGCCTGCGACGCCATAGTGCCAGTCTAAGCAGTGAGTGAATCAAGACTCTGAATCATTACCCAAATCCTTTGATGACATAAAAATTCATAGTTTTGTGAACTTTTAGCTCGAGACTAGCCAAATAGACAGCTCGTTTACTAATTTTTATAACTTTCGTCCTTCCCAAATGCATTCCCTCTCTGCAACACCTACACCTATTTGTCCCATGTCAGCACATTGTGCTGCATAACACAGAACCCTAACAAATTCCCTAGATAAAATCCGACACAAAGTCATCACACGCCAAAAGGAATCTAATTAACAATTTTCCATTGAGTGCACAAATTACTGCAATAAAGACTTGGTAAAGCGTAAAAAAAGGGAGATCAACAAGAACTACAACAACGAATGGCGAAGAAGAAACTATGACAGTGTCAGCAACAACAGCATGCTAGAGGAAGACCAAGCCGAGCTGAATACCAACAGAACAGGTAAGCTGCCTCTGGCTGTTGAAATGGTCTGCACTACACACTGGACTACTTTATCACCAATGAAGAGGATGATGGTGTTGGTGGTGGCTAGACTTTCAAGTTCCTGAGATAGCAGTTACCTGTAGATGTGAAGCGCAGAGTATGCAACAAAACTTTGTTAGTTGTCATCATTGTTCTTCAAAAGCAACAAAGAAAATAAAAAAAACACCATGACAATGAAGTCAAAGTGAATTTTTTCCACGCTCTTCATAAGGGAAGCTTTACAATTTTGTTTGGGTTTTCGCTGTAGATTGGCCAAGGAGGCCAGATGAGTTTTTCCAGGGACTTGACTTGAGCTTAAATCGGACTGCACCCACTAATATGAGAGAAATTTCCCCTGTTACTCTGTGGAATATTCATATTCCTCTTCTTTGGCCAAAACTTATGAATGAAATTTGAGATTTTTGATTTTAATCCCTCCACACATCTGGGCACTTCATTCCTACTCTCTCGTTTCCAAGCAAAGTCTTCATTGTCGCTTTTATTTGACAACTGCTTGGAGACAAAGTGTTTGACTAAGTTATTCAGACAACTTTGTTAAGCTATTAAAAACGAAATTAGTTACATAATGAATTAACTTTTAAGACTACAGGAAAGAGAGGGTTGGAGAGAAAGAGAGAGAGAGAGGGATAAAAGGGAAGCATTCATTTACACCTGAATAGACATAATTAAATTACGAAATTTCAAAGTTAATAACAAAAGACAAAAGCTAGACCCCGCCTGCCTTCCCCCAACAAAAGCAAGCAGCTCTTAACCCTTAATACAAATATATGAACACCATACCCCCATCACACCTCTCTACAAAGAAGAGCATTACTCCCCTTTCTCTTCATCACTTATTACATCTGTTGTAATAAAGAAACGTGCTTTTCTGGTCAAACCGGCATTTTGTTTGTGGCTGGTTAACCCTTTTTATTAAGCCAAGGTATGAGAAATTCCTTAGCAGACTCTGTTTGTTGTTGTTGTTGTTCTTCTTCTTACCTAGCCTTAGGGTAAATACATGAATGAGGCAAAAACAAAGCTTTTCGCCACTTCAAAAGTGTTCTTAAAACTCCATTGGCTTATCTGGCCTTTGCTGAAACTCGAAGTACTTCCATGCTGCCATCTTATGACAGGCCATTGTAGGCTTGTTATACCCTCCACCATAAGATGGGGGGTATACTAATTTCGTCATTCTGTTTGTAACTACTCGAAATATTCTTCTGAGACCCCATAAAGTATATATATTCTTGATCGTCGTGACATTTTATGTCGATCTAGCCATGTCCGTCCGTCTGTCCGTCCGTCCGTCCGTCCGTCTGTCTGTCGAAAGCACGCTAACTTCCGAAGGAGTAAAGCTAGCCGCTTGAAATTTTGCACAAATACTTCTTATAAGTGTAGGTCGGTTGGTATTGTAAATGGGCCATATCGGTCCATGTTTTGATATAGCTGCCATATAAACCGATCTTGGGTATTGACTTCTTGAGCCTCTAGAGTGCGCAATTCACATCCGATTGGGATGAAATTTTGCACGACGTGTTTTGTTATGACATCCAACAACTGTGCCAAGTATGGTTCAAATCGGTCCATAACCTGATATAGCTGCCATATAAACCGATTTTGGGTCTTGACTTCTTGAGCCTCTAGAGTGCGCAATTCTTATCCGATTGGAATGAAATTTTACACGACGTGTTTTGTTATGATATCCAACAACTGTGCCTAGTGTAGTTCAAATCGGTCCATAACCTGATATAGCTGCCATATAAACCGATCTTGGGTCTTGACTTCTTGAGCCTCTAGAGGGCGCAATTCTTATCCGAATGGAATGGAATTTCGCACGACGTGTTTTGTTATGATACCCAACAACTATGCTAAGTATGGTTTAAATCGGTCCATAACCTGATATAGCTGCCATATAAACCGATCTTGGGTCTTGACTTCTTGAGCCTCTAGAGGGCACAATTCTTATCCGATTTGAATGAATTTTTGCACGAGGTATTTCGTTATGATATTCAACTACTGTGCCAAGTATGGTTGAAATCGGTCCATAACCTGATATAGCTGTCATATAAACAGATCTGGGGATTTGACTTCTTGAGCTTCTAGAGGGCGCAATTCCTATCCGATTTGGCTGAAATTTTGCACGACGTATTTTATTTTTACTTTCAACAAGTGTGTCAAATAAGGTTCAAATCGGTTCATAACCTGATATAGCTGCCATATAAACCGATCTGGGATCTTGACTTCTTGACCCCTAGAGGTCGCAATTATTATCCGATATGTCTGAAATTTTGTACGATGGATCCTCTCATGACCATCAACAAACGTGTTTATTATGGTCTGAATCGGTCTATAGCCCGATACAGATCCCATATAAATCGTTCTCTCTATTTTACTTCGTAAGCCCCAATGGCCGCAATTCTTATACGAATTGCCTGAAATTTTACACAGGTCTCCAACATATAATTTAATTGTGGTCCCAACTGGACCATATCTTGATATCGTTTTAATAGCAGAGCAACTCTTTTCTTATATCCTTTTTTGCCTAAGAAGAGATGCCGGGAAAAGAACTCGACAAATGCGATCCATGGTGGAGGGTATATAAGATTCGGCCCGGCCGAACTTAGCACGCTTTTACTTGTTTTTCATTTCATTTGTCTTTCTCTCTTTTGAGCAGTCTCTGAAGTATCCTATTTAGGAGGCAAGCTCTATATAAAATTTAATATGGGCCCACTTTATGAGTGGGTTAATTTCAGCCTAATCATCCGTTTCCTTTTCATTTGTCTAAGGGTTTATTTTCGTATGCTCTTGTCTACTCATCTCATCTGCTGGCATGGTTTAAGATTTTAATTGGCTGTAATGGTTGAAAGAGGGAAATTTGCCAATTTGCCTAAAAGGGAGAGAAAAATGCAAGGAAAATTAAATTTACGACTTTCCAATCTACTGCAGCTTATCAAAGAGGGAACCAAAGAACAGCTCCAAGACTTCCAAAAAAAAAAAACAAACCTATTTTCTGGAGAACCAATGGATGAGGTTAATTAGATAAAGCATTACTGGAAGCAAAACACGCTCTGATAGTTTTTGAGTGCCAGAGGTCATTTTCGGCGAAAGTCCCATTTACTATACTTAGAAAAAACTCAAATCGGGTTCAATCAAGAAATTAATTGATCCAATTAATTTTTTAATTGAAACTGCTTTAATCATGAAAATGATTATATCTATCACCGTTTTTGAAAAACTAATTGAAAGTTTTCAAATAAAAAAGTATTGAGATTTTCTATCAATTTTTAATTGATACAATTAAAAAAATTATTGAAATTTTTAAAATTTTCAATTAATTTATTTAATTAATCAAATAAAAAATATAGTTGAAAACTTTGAAATTGTTAATTGATCCTATTCTTTTTAATTGATCCTATTCTTTTTAATTATTCCTATTAAAAAAGGATTAAAGTTTTTGCAATTTTCAATTAACTTTTTAATTGACCCAATTAAAAAATGAATAAAATTTTTTGAAAATTCCCAACAATTTCTATATTTGGTACACAGAGGTTCAACCAGGAACATGAATTTGAGGTGCATTGTTTGGTCAAAGGTCCGTGACCACCCGTATATAAAAAAAACTTCACCGCGGGGGTTGTTGTATTGAAATTTTTTAATTAATTTTTTAATTGATGTAATTAAAAAATTATTTAAATGTTTTTTCAATCAATTTTTTAATTGATCAAATTAAAAAAATTATGGAAATTTTCAATTAATTTTTAATTTATTGTAGTTAAATAAATTTAAAGATTATTGAAATTTTTTAAAAATTCCAATTTATTTCTGTATTTGTATTTGGTAAACATCTGTGTAAGCTGGTGGAACATAAACTGAGGTGCATTGTTTGGGTAAAAGTCGGTGGACACAATATACAAAAAACAAATCCCCCGCGGGGGTTCTTCAAAAAATTTCGGGTGTCGATAAGGGGAAGGTTTGATTTGTTGTTATTGTCGTAGCACCCTTGGCCAATGAATTAAAATTATTTGAATCAATTAATTTTTTAATTGAAAATGGCAAAAATCTCAATTACGAATGTAATTGAAAAAGAATTCATATTCAATTAAAATAAAATTGAAACAATAAATTTTTTAATTGAAAACGATTTAATTTTCGATTAAATTTTTTATTGTTTTTTTTTTTGCAATTTTTTGTTTCTGTGTGGTTTGAAGGTTTTTTTAAGATTTTCTATAAAACGAACTTAGTCCATTCTGTCGCAGAACGGAGCTTATAGAGTTAGGTTATTTGTCGTAGTATCGCAACATCAACGCAAGGAGATGTTTTTGGTTATTACCCAGGGTGGACAACAGCAATGTATAAGTCTCAGAAACGTGGTAAAAAGTTACCGTCATCCTAAAGGCACACAACAAATTGGAAATTTCAGCATGGCAAAGCGTCAGCCAAGTGATAAGAGCAGCCTTGGCGATACCAAGGTAGAGTCGAAGTGAAAATAGTGCTACTAAATATAGCCACCTTTGTTGAGCCTGGTGTCTATTAGGCAAAGAAGCTTATAGGCCAGTGCCCGTTTGTCGTCTATCACGCCAAGAGTGAACCACGTCTCAGTGACTGTTATCCTTCAGGCACTGGAGCCGCTAAGCCATTGATCACGTGTTGATTCTTTTTACCGTTTATTGCATCCCCCGTTCATTCCATTTACATTATCTTTGTTGCTTAAACATGGGTCTGGCAGAACCATAGATCACGCATTCGTTTCATCTGCACCTCCAACCTTGTTTTTTGATCACGCCGCGAGTAAAATACGTCTCGGTGACTATTCGAGCAACGGATCACGCGATTATTCCATACGCCTACCCCGATGTCCCTGTGTTCTAGTGATTTAAGCATGCCGTGAGTTTACCATATCTCGGTGACTATCCTAGCCAGTGTTTCGGCTTTACCCCCCAGACACAAAAGTCGCTGAGCCATTGATCCCACGATCATTCGTCCTTGTCACCTAATGCCTCGCCGATTCCGTGATTGATCTATGTCTCGGTTACTATGCTTGACTGCGCTTCACCCTTGTCTCTCAGACACAGGTGCCAATCAATCGCGTCCCTGCGACCTAGTGCATAAATCACGCCGTGAGTGCACTAAGTCTCTTTCCATCCTCGCCGCTCATGCCGTAAATCAACCATTTTTCGGTGACTATGGAGGCCCTAGCCGGCGTTCCACCCTTATCCCTCAGGCACAGAAGAAGCTGAGCCAGTGCCCTTTTTCCCTCTCACGCCGCAATTTTTGTCCGATTTGGATGAAATTTTGGATATTGTGTTCTGTTATGACTTCCAATAACTGAGTCCAGTACGGTCCGAATCTGACCCTCCCTCTCACCCCAAAAGTACTACCCAAAAATAAAAGTGGATCGATCGGGACAATATGGGATTCAAATGAAAGGTATTCAAGAGTAGAGTACGAATTTCATAATAAAAGTTGGGTCCAAGTACCTGGGTGGCCGCCCCAGCCCCAAAAACCCCTTTAAATAGGTTTATTTGACGATCATACCAATATGGGACTCAAATGAAAGGTATTCGAAAGTAGATTACGAATATGGTCAGGAAGTAGGAATAGGCTTTATAATTTTTTGATAACGGAAGAGGTGAGTAAGTGAACCGATAAGGACAATATGGCTATCAAATGAAAAGTATGCGGGAGTAGATAACGAATCTGGCATACAATCTCATAAACGCCTAAAATTGGCACATTAGGCAATCACGGATATATGGGACTCGGTTTGTTTGTTCCGTAAAGACTGAAAAATTACAGCACCAATTTTCTCGAAATTTTCGCATATTGTGTAGGTTGGTCTGGATGGAAACATAGGTTCTATAATTTTTCGGTTTCGGAAGGGGGACGGACTCTCCCCCTTATGCCAAAAACACAACCCAAAATTAAAAGTGGACTTATCGGGACAATATACGTATCAAATGAAAGGTATTGGAGAGTAAAATTCGAATATGGTATTAAAAGTACCCATCGGGCCGCCCCAAAAACGCCACCCATATCCGAAAATGGTCCGATGGGCATATTAAGGGCATTAAATGAAAGGTTTTGGAGACTAGAAAACGAATATGGTATCAAAATTTAAGTTCCCAGCGGGAACTCAAATGAAAGGTATTTGAGTGTAGAAAACGAATTTGATATCCAATTTTGGAGCCAAGAGTTTTTGGGTACGCCCAAAAGCACCCCCTAAACACCGCTTTGTTCGATGTTCTCGCCAGGATTCGAACGGGTCATAGGCTACAATGGCACAAATTCGATATCCGCATTCAGGGCGAAGTGTCCCTACCCTGAAAAGATATTAGAGAGTTAAAGAAGACTCAGCGGAGCGGGCCCGGTTCGGTTAGTAGCTCCTATATAAACCGATCTCCCGATTTGACCTCTTGAACCCTCATATGCGGTAGTTTTTGCCCGATTTGGCTGAAATTTTGCATGTAGTGTTCGGTTAAGACTTCCAACAACTATGCTAAGTACGGTTCGAATCGGTCTATAAACTGATATAGCTCCCATATAAACCGATCTCCGGATTTCTTGAGCCGGTCTTCTTGAGCCTTTGGAAGTCGCAATTTTTATTCGATTTGACTGAAATTTTGCATATAGTGTTCTATTATGGCTCTCAACAACTTTGCTAAGTACGGTCCAAATCGGTCTATAATCAGATATATCTCCCATGTTTTAGCAGAATCCATAGTGGTGGGTTCTGGGTTCGGCCCGGCCGAACTTATCACGCTTTTACTTGTTTGATTTGCTTTTGTGGGATTTGTTTGTAAAGTTTCATTTTTAACGTAACGCTCAACGTGCTCATTCTGTTTTGGCCTTAAGGGTGGCAAAGTAATACCCACTTACCTGCCCAATATGTCGATGCATAAGGGCAGCGAACCTACCAAAAATCATTGTTATTGCGATCTCAACGGAATTAATTTCTTGCCATTAAGTGCATTTTTTACGGTTGACTTAATTGAAATATCACAAAGCAGAACAATCACTGAAAAAATGCTCTTTAGAGTATTGTCACGCCTCCTTATGATGACTGACATATGTGAGCTCGCAAAATTTAGTGGCGTAACTAAAAAGGGTTAATGCTTGCAGAATTAAAGCGAATTCGGTCATAAGTCAAATATGATGATGTGATTATCACATTACAATAACTAATCACAGTTATAATCAGTATTGCGTGTTAACTGTTTAATTTTACGCTTCGTCTGTTTTTTCTCAAGGATTTAGGTTTTTCATGAGTCGAAGAAAGGATTCGAGATCACTCAGCTATTGATTTGTGTAGGGTAACATTTGTGTATACGATTTTCTGTTCATCTATGATGTTTAGCTAATGGGTTCATGGCATGGTGAGGACGTCAAAAATGTCTGAGAGTGGTACTTAGATATCACCTAACAAATGCTGGCACTTATTTTGTGCCTCATCTCAAGGCTTTAAATGGCATTATTTAGGCAGTCTCAATAAGTCCATTGTTACGCGAGCTGTATGGCATGTGGCACAGTCTTGTTGAAACCACATGTCATGAAAGTCAAACTCTTGCATTTTGGACAAAAAAGAAGTTGGATATCATCACACGGCACAGCTCACCATTCACAGTTACGTTACGATTCGCATCATCTTTGAAGAAGTACGGTCCAATGATGCCACCAGCCCTTGGTCTTGTTAAAACCACATGTCATGCAAGTCAAACTCTTGCAAAAAAGAAGTTGGATATCATCTCACCATAGCGCTCACCACTACAGTTATGTTACGATTCGCATCGTCTTTGAAGAAGTACGGTCCAATGATGCCACCAGCCCATAAACCGCACCAAACTGTAACTTTTTCTGGATGCATTTGTAGCTCTTTCAATGCTTCGGGCTGATTTTCACTCTAAAATCGACAATTCTGTTTATTTACGTATACATTGAGCCAAAAGAGCTTCGTCGCAGAAGAAGAAGAAGCGCACGATGAACTTTCTTAACAGAGAAAGCATTTTGGTAATAAAATTCAATAATTAGCAAGCATTGTTCGTTTATTCATGGTTAAATTATAGACAAAACTGAAGATGTTTAACAGTGAAACAAAACACGAATCGTGAAATGAGCCAGGGTTGCCAAAATAAAAATAACTAAAAAATCACCCTTTACAACAATTCTTCGATAAACATGTGTCCGTAGAAGAGAGTCTGTTGATTCTCTAGAAGAACTTGTTTCATTTAAAAAAAAATCTGGAAGTTCATTTTCGTAAAAATTTTATGAAAGAAAAATTTGGAAAACATTGCGAAAAATTCTTGAAAATTTGTTATAAAATCATTTTTTTTGTAAATTTTTCTTATTAAACCAAATTTAAGAAAACAAGTAAAAGCGTGCTAAACTCGGCCGGGCCAAAACTTGCATACCCTCCCCCATCCATGGTCTGCATTTGTTAAGTTATTTGAATGACTTTTACAAATAGAAAAACACCAGTTATAGAAAAACACCACCTCCAAAATTTCAGGCAGATCGAGTAATTATTCTGACCACCCAGAGGCTCAAAAAGTCAAACTGGGAGATCGGTTTATATGGCAGCTACATCAGGTTATATACCGATTTAGACCATACTTGGAACAGTTGTTGGAAGTCATATCAAAACGACATGTTATCAATTTTAATCATATTGGAGATGAATTGCGCCCTCTAGAAGCCCAAGAAGTCTAATTTCGGCCAAATCGGATAAGAATTGCGCCCTCTAGAAGCTCAAGTCAAGACCAAAGATCGGTTTATATGGCAGCTATATCACGTTATGGACCAATTAGAACCATACTAAGCACAGTTATTGAAAGTCATAACGAAACAAGTCATGCAAAATTTCAGCCAAATCGGATAGGTATAGCGCCCTCTAGAGGCTCAAGAGGTCTAATTGAGAGATCGGTTTATATGGCGCCTATATCAGGTTATGGACTGATTTAGAATATACTTAGCAAAGTTGTTGGAAGTCCTATCGAAACAAGTCATGCAAAATTTCAGCCAAATCGGATAAGAATTGCACCCTCTAGAAGCACTAGTAGTCAAGACCCAAGACCGGTTTCCATGGCGACTATATCAGGTTATGGACTGATTTAGAATATACTTGGCACAGTAGTTGGGAGTCATACCAGAACACTTCATGCGAAATTTCATCCAAATCGGATAAGAATTGCACCCTCTAGAAGCTCTAGAAGTCAAGACCCAAGACCGGTTTATATGACGGCTATATTAGAATATGGACTGATTTAGACTATACTTGGCACAGTTGTTGCAAGTAAAACCAGACCACTTCATGCTAAATTTCAGCCAAATCGGTTAAGAATTGCGCCCTCTAGAAGCTCAAGACCCAAATCGGTTAATATCGCAGCTATATTAGGTTATGAACCGATTTGAACCATACCTAGCACAGTTATCGGAAGTCAAAACAAAACCCGTCATGTAAAATTTCAACCAAATCGGATAGGAATTTCGCCCTCTAGAGGCTCAAGAAGTCTTATTCGGTGATCGGTTTATATGGCAGCTAAATCAGGTTATGAGCCGATTTAGACTATACTTAGTACAGAAGTCATAACTAATTAAGTCACGCAAAATTTTAGCCAAATCGGATAGGAATTGTGCCCTCTAGAGGCTCAAGAAGTCTAATCAGGAGATCGGTTTATATGGCAGCTATATCAGGTTATCAACCAATTTAGACCATACTTGATACAGTTGTTGGAAGTGCCACCAAAACACTATGTGCAAAATTTCAGCCAAATCAGATAAGAACTACGCCTTCTAAAGGCTCAAGAAGTCAAGACCCAAGATCGGTTTATATGGCAGCCATATCAAAACATGGACCGATTTTGCCCATTTACAATACCAACTGACCTACACTAATGGGAAATATTTATGCACAGTTTCAGATATATGCAGACGGACTAAAAATGTCATCACGATCAAGAATAATCACTTAGAAGGCTTAGGGCCTTAGAGGCATATTTCAACAAAATTTGACTAAACTGATTTCGACCAAATTTTTCCGAGAAAACTTGTTTAAATTTTCGGTAAAATTTTTTTATCGTCTCGAAATTCTGATTAGAACTACCCATGTCCGTCTGTCGAAATCACCATAGCGGTCGAACGCGTAATGCTAGCCGCTTGAAATTTTGCACAGTTGCTTTATATTGATGTAGGTCATTGGGGATTGCCAATGGGCCATATCGGTTCAGATTTGGATATAGCTCCCATATAAACCGATTTCCCGATTTAACTTCTTGAGCCCCTGGAAGTCACAATTTTTGTCCAATTCGGCTGAAATTTTGCACATAGTATTCTGTTATGACTCCCAACAACGGAACCAAGTATGATTCAAATCGGTCTATAACCTGATATAGCTCCCATATAAACCGATCTCATGATTTGATTTCTTGAGCCCCTGAAAGCCACAAATTTCGTCCGATTTGGCTGAAATTTTGCATGTAGTGTTCTGTTATGACTTCCAACAACATTGCCAAGTACGGTCCAAATCCGTCTATAACCTGATATAGCTCCCATATAAACCGATCTCCCGATTTGACTTCTTGAGCCCCTGGAAGCCACATATATCGTCCGATTTGGCTGAAATTTTGCACATAGTGTTCTGTTATGACTCCTAACAACTTTGCCAAGTACGGTCCAAATCGGTCTATAAACTGATATAGCTCCCATATAAACCGATCTCCTGATTTGATTTCCTGAGCCCCTGGAAGCCGCATATATCGTCCGATTTGGCTGAAATTTTGCACATAGTATCTGTTATGACTCCTAACAATGGAGCCAAATGCGGTCCACATCGGTCTATAAACTGATATAGATCCCATATAAACCGATCTGCTGATTTGACTTTCTGAGCCCCTGGAAACCGTAATTTTAATCCGATTTGGCTGAAATTTTGCACGTAGTGTTTTATAATGACTTTCGTCAACTGTGCCAAGTACCCGATTTGACTTCTTGAGACCTTACAAGCCGCGATTTTTATCTGATTTGGTTGAAATTTTGCATACAGTGTTCTGTTATGACTCTCAACAACTGCGACAAGTACGGTCCCATTCGGTCTATAACCAGATATAGCTCTCATATTTTACCAGAATCCATGGTGGTGGTTTTCCAAGATTCGGCCTGGCCGAACTTAGCACGCTTTTACTTGCTAAAGTCTATTTCAAGAATGTCAGTACTTTCAAGTGACTACATCTACCCAATTGTGCTCTTATGGCTAGAATGCTTAACCAAGCTTCTTTTTTAAATGGTCCCATAAACTTTAAATGAAATTACTTTTGTTATTTCTAATTCATTGAACTTCTTACTATGAGTGAGTGGTGGTTGATGTTTCCACATATCCTTGCAACAACTATGACAAACGTTGTGTGTAAATTGAATAAAAACAATGATGTGTGTTAAAACACACACATACACAGCGACACAGATGAGAACAGACACAAGGATGGACGACGATGAACCACCAAATAGACAGACAGATAAACGACCCAAAACACCGAATTGTAGACAATGGAAATAAAGATGATGGTGGTGATGATGATGATGATGATGTTGATGACAAGACCGAAACCGATGACGATTGCCAGGACTTTGGGTGTTAATGTGTGTAACGAAAGGGTTAAATTGCCATAACATGTTAACACATATGGACAAAAACTTTGGTTCTGTCTGTGTTCAAGCTCACATATGAGTATACAGACACATTTGTATTGGGTCATAAGCGTTAGAACACGAACTCCTTCTAGTATCTTGAATGTTATTGTCCTTATGGTGGATATGGTGTCGATGGTGTTGGTTATTCGTTTTTTTTTGCAATCATCTGTCTTGCCAGAAATTAAAATTGACTTAACTTGGAGTTGTTAAACAACCCAGCATACAATATGAGATATGAGAAGTTACAACTTAACTTAAAGTTTTTGTATGAAATATTGGGTTGCCCAAAAAGTAATTGCGGATTTTTTAAAAGAAAAATACATTTTTAATAAAACTTAGAATGAACTTTAATCAAATATACTTTTTTTACACTTTTTTTCTAAAGCAAGCTAAAAGTAACAGCTGATAACTGACAGAAGAAAGAATGCAATTACAGAGTCACAAGCTGTGAAAAAATTGATCAAAGCCGACTATATGAAAAATCCGCAATTACTTTTTGGGCAACCCAATAGTAAAACCAGTATACAATTTGAGATACTTTACTTATTTTAATGGGCAATGACAGAATATTTGTTCCACAAGCCGAACGTAGAACAGCCTTCCAAGCGCCTCGATCTTCTGCGCTCATTCGAAAATCTCTGACACCAAATTTCGAGATGTCTCCCACCACTTGATCTTTCCAACGGGCTTTTGGTCCTCTCGGTTTGCGTGTACCACCGTGTTTGCCTTCAAAAGACTTCTTTGCTGGAGCTTCTTCATCCATTCTGACAACATGACCTAGCGAAAGCAGCCGTTGTAT
Organism: Stomoxys calcitrans; assembly: GCF_963082655.1. Taxonomy (NCBI): domain Eukaryota; kingdom Metazoa; phylum Arthropoda; class Insecta; order Diptera; family Muscidae; genus Stomoxys; species Stomoxys calcitrans. Next base: position 24,984,019 of record NC_081555.1, on the reverse strand, counting down.
TTTGATGAGTGTAACTAAGCTATCGTCGTCATACAGTTCATACAGCTGGTGGTTCATACGTCGCCTATATTCTCCATTAACGCAAACTTACGAAGAATCTTTCTCTCAAATACTCCAAGCACTGCCTCATCTGCTCTCACAAGTACCCATGCTTCAGAACCATATAACAGCACAGCTAAGTATCAGTGTCTTGTATAGTGTAATCTTCGTCTGTCGAGTCGTCTGTCGTACTTTGTCCAAAGTAGCATCTGTTTGCCAGTATTATTCTTCGCTTTATCTCAAAACTGGTGTCATTCGTTTCGGTTACGGCGGTGCCGAGGTAGATAAAGTTACTGACTGTCCCAAAGTTGTGGTTCCCAACTTTCTCCATTTTCTTTATCTGCTCGGCCACCGTAGCGCAGAGGTTAGCATGTCCGCCTATGACGCTGAACGCCTGGGTTCGAATCCTGGCAAGACCATCAGAAAAAATTTTCAGCGGTGGTTTCCCCCTCCCAATGCTGGCAACATTTGTGAGGTACTATGCCATGTAAAACTTCTCTCCACAGAGGTGTCGCACTGCGGCTCGCCGTTCGGTCTCGGCTATAAATAGGAGGCCCCCTATCATTGAGCTTAAACTTGAATCGGACTGCACTCATGGATATGTGAGAAGTTTGCCCCTGTTCCTTACTGGAATGTTCATGGGCAAAATTTGCATCTGCATTTGCATTTTGCTCGGTTGTGAAAGGCTTTCTGGGAGTTGAAACCATCCATTTCGTCATATCTCCATTTACTGCCAGACCCATTTTTACTGACTCTCTTTCGATTCTTCCAAAGGCTGCAGTTACTCCTTCCGTTGACCGACCTATGATATCGATGTCGTCGGCATAGGCGAGTAGAATGTGCTCTCTTGTGATTAGTGTGCCATATCTATTCACATCTGCATCTCGTATAATCTTCTCCAGCAGGATATTAAACGATCACACGATTGGCTGTCTCCTCGTCTGAAACCTCGTTTGGTATTAAATGGTTCGGAGAGATTCTTTCCTATTCCAGCTGAGGAACGGCTATCACCAAGTGTCATCCTGCAGAGTCTCAATAATTTTGCAGGGATACCAAACTCAGACATGGCTTGAAATACCTTTGAACGTAAAGGAGTATCCAAGGCGATTTTGTGGTCAAAAAAGAGATGGTAGGCGTTGTTTTGTCCTTCTCGGGTCTTTTCCAGGATTTGGCGCAGTGTGAAAATCTGGTCCATGGTGGATTTACCAGGTCTAAAGCCGCATTGATAGGGCCCAATTATCTCATTGACTTTAGATTTTAATCTTTCACGCTCGAGAGTATCTTGTATGCGATGGGGAGACCTTATTCCTCTGTAGTTGGCACATTCCCTCTTGTCTCCTTTCTTGTGTACGGGACATAGTATGCTGAGGTTCCAATCATCTTCTAGCCACATCGCGCGGGTAAGTTGATGCATTCGCCTTATCAGCGTATCGCCTCCGGTCTTAAATAGTTCAGCGGGTAACCCGTCGGCTCTTGCAGCCTTGTTGTTCTTTAGTCGGGTCACTGCTATTTGGACCTCATTCTGAATAGGAGGTAAACATTCTATACCATCATCAGGGATTGGTTCTGCGGTATCCTCTTCGCCGACAACATCGAACACTAGCAGTTGGGTAAAATGTTCTTTCCATATTCTCAGCATGTTGTCTGTGTCAGTTACCAGATTTCCTTCTTTGTCTCTGCAGGAGGATGTGCCTGCACCAAAGCCCTGGGTTTGATGTTTAATTATTTGGTAGAATTTCCGGACTTTATTCTGACTCCTGTACATCTCAATTCGCTCACACTCATGTCTTTCCATTTCCGCTTTTCTTTCTGCGGAATAGACGTTTCTCCTCTCTCCTTTTCTCCCGTTACCTCTCCTTCATCTGGCGCGTTGCTACTGATTGCAGGGTTGCTCTATATGCCGCATTCTTGACTTAAGTAGCATCTCGACATTCTTGGTCGTACCATGGGTTTCTTGAAGGTGGCTTCCGGTACCCCATTACGGATTTCGCGGCATTTTCCATGGAGTGGGCAATAGTTTGCCACTGCGCTATTATATCATCGGAACAAGGAGTGCTTTCATCAAGCAGTTGGGTCAGTCGAGTGGAGTATGCCGCTGCTATTTGTTGTGTTTGCAGCTTTTTAATGTCCAGCTTCCGTGCAGTGTCAGATCGTACTTTCCTCGCCATGTTCAAACGGGTGCGAACCTTTGCTGCAACAAGGCAATGATCCGAATCTATATATTTGCTCCACGGATCGATCGTACATCTATCACGCTGGATGAATGCCTTCCTTCTATCAAAACGTCATCGATTTGGTTTCTCGTGTTTTGATCGGGTAACAGCCATATGCAATGCAAATTTTGGCGATGAACATTCCACCAAGGAACAGGGCCAAACTTCTCACATATCAATGAGTGCAGTCCGATTCAAGTTTTAAGCACAATGATAAGGGGCTTCCTTTTTATAGCCGAGTCCGAACGGCGTGGCGCAGTGCGACACCTCTTTGGAGAGAAGTTTTACATGGCATAGTACCTCACAAAAGTTGCCAGCATTAGGAGGGGAAAACCAGCGTTGAAAATTTTTTTATGGTCTCGCCAGGATATGGCTTTGTGAACATTTCTATGTTGAAATCTGGTGCTACTAACTACCATGTTCTTTGCCGCGGCGAAATCTATCAGCCTCAACCCATTCAAGTGCTGTAATAGGACTTGGTTCTGTAGTTATGAAACAACAGCAAATCTTTGAGGAGAAAAATTTTAAATGAATGCAAATGTTCTAGGTCTTTGATGAAACAGCCTCTAAAGGGTTTGAAGTTCTCAGATCACATTTTCCAACCGATTTGGTCCAAATTCAGTTTTTCGCCATCTCAGGTGGTAGAAAACTTCTGTGGAACAATACTCTATACAGTTCTGATATATATCGTAACTATTGGGTTGCCCAAAAGTAATTGCGGATTTTTCATATAGTCGGCGTTGACAAATTTTTTCACAGCTTGTGACTCTGTAATTGCATTCTTTCTTCTGTCAGTTATCAGCTGTTACTTTTAGCTTGCTTTAGAAAAAAAGTGTAAAAAAGTATATTTGATTAAAGTTCATTCTAAGTTTTATTAAAAATGCATTTACTTTCTTTTAAAAAATCCGCAATTACTTTTTGGGCAACCAATATAACCCTTTGAAGTGCTGGATATTGGCACCAAATATAGATTTGACAAATAACATTTAAATACATCACCCATACATGAGATTTTTTAACTTATCAAGTTTCTGTTTCCCTTTGGCAAGGGATTTTTATACTCTTCGTAAAGTCTGAAAGTTTTTATACCACCTCCCTTAGGCTCTTTTCAAATATTTATTGCCGTTACAAATGCAACAAAATGTAATGTTCATTATTTTCAATGTGTGACAGAATCCACACATCCACACACACCCAAACTCTCTTCTTACACGCATACATATGTATGAACATATGTACGCATATTCTTTCTTGCACACTTGAACACAACCCCATAGCCATCAACATGTGTGCATGTGTATGTATGGCATGGACAAATGAAAGTGAATTTGTTTATTTATTGGAATGAAGTGAATGTGTGTGTGTGAGCATGTGTGTTTAGTTACAATCCTTTTTTTGTCGTTGTTGTCAACCAAACAGGTTGTTTTGTATTCATTGTTATGCTTTATTGTGTTTGTTTTGTTGTTTTTTTTTGCTTTGCTACCAAATAAAAATTAGTGCCGGCAAACGGGTATTATTTCAACATTTTATTAGCAATTTCCAAGATTTATTGTTTCACACTATTTTAATTTGAAAATTGAAATGGCAAAGAGTTATTCTTAGTGTGGATCTCAGAGAACGGAAAAAAACATATGGGTTTGTTATATATTCCTATGGAGGTGGGGAGCTAAATTAATTTCATTATTCCCAGTTTATATGAAAAATGTTTATATCAAAAAATTGTTTAAAAATGTTATTGACTGAAAGCCAAAAAAATCTTGGCTAAGTGAATAGATTCCAACACATATAAAGAGTAAATTTTTAAGAGCTATAGGAAATTTTTTCAAAAAAAAAAAACACATCAAATTCAAAAAAAAAAAAATCCATGAAATCTTTATTTGAATCGATAGTTCAGTCCATATAATATAATGTTACCCATGCAGTGTGTGGCATGTGGTACCGTGTTGTTGAAACCACATTTCATGAAAGCCAAGCTCTTGCATTTTGGACAAAAAAGTTTGATATCAGCTCACGTTAGCGACCACCATTCACCGATACGTTGCGATTCGCACCATCTTTGAAGAAGTACGGTCCAATGATGCCGACAGCCCATAAACCGCACCAAACTGTGACTTTCTCTAGATGCATTGGTAGCTCTTGCAATGCTTCTGGCTGATCGTCACTCCAAAATCTATTATTCTGCTTATTTAAGTATCCATTGAGCCCAAAATGAGCTTCGTTGCTGGACACAATTTTTGATAAAAAAAGTGGATCGCATTTTAATAATAAAATTTAATATTGGGTTGCCCAAAAAGTAATTGCGGATTTTTTAAAAGAAAGTAAATGCATTTTTAAAAAAACTTAGAATGAACTTTAATCAAATACACTTCTTTTACACTTTTTTTCTAAAGCAAGCAAAAAGTAACAGCTGATAACTAACAGAAGAAAGAATGCAATTACAGAGTCACGAGCTGTGAAAAAATTTGTCAACGCCGACTATATGAAAAATCCGCAATTACTTTTTGGGCAACCCAATAATTTGCAAGCATTGTTCGTTTCGAAGACGATTCATGATCTTTGACTGTGAAAACGCGAGTGAGCTGTTTAAACTAGTGTTGCCAAAAAGATAACAGCTAAAAAATCACCCTTCATAATCAAGAGGGATACGAAACACTGGGCTGAAGTGGCTTGGTAAACCTGCGAGGATAGTTTGTCCAGTTCAAAAATTAAAGATTTGAGTTTGAAGACAATCCACACACCGGTAGGCCAACCAAATTTGCCAATGTCCAAGATTTTTAAAGAAAAAGGTCACCAATCTGAAAGAGCACCGGCAGAAAAGATGGGATATTCATATCATATATTACTCAAGGGGATGACTTGGGAATGTCGGAAGCCAAGCAACGTATCTGATTAGTATTGAGTTGGGAAATTCCAGGCTTATATTGGTCTTCCTTTACCTCAAATTTGTACACAAACCTCCCCGCGGTGTCACCTGGATAGCTATCATTGTCATCCTACATAACGATAAAAAGATAGGTTGGGGCGATGGTTTAGTAGCCCATCACCCGGAAAACTTGAAGACATTACTTTGAAAAAATGAAGAAGAAAAAAAACAAGAAAAAATGTGCTTAGTTCGGCACAGATGTTGGAAGTCATAAAAGAACACTATATGCAAAATTTCAGCCAAATCGGATAAAAATCGCGACTTGTAACGACTCAAGATGTCAAATCGGGAGATCGGGGTTATATGGGGGCTATATCATGTTTTTGACCGATTTGTACCGTACTTGGTACAGTTGTTGGAAGTCATAACAGAACACTATATGCAAAATTTCAGACAAATTGGATAAAAATCGCGACTTGTAACGGCTCAAGAAGTCAAATCTGGAGATCGGTTTATATGGGAGCTATATCCTTTTCTTGACCGATTTAGACCGCACTTGGCACATTTGTTTGTAGTCATAACAGAACACTATATGCGAAATTTCAGCCAAATCTGATAAAAATCGCGTCTTTTGAGGGTCCAAGAAGTCAAATCGGGAGATAGGTTTATATGGGAGCTATATCAGGTTATAGACCGATGTGGACCGCACTTGGTTTAGTTGTTGGAAGTCATAACAGAACACTATATGCAAAATTTCAGCCGAATCGGACAAAAATTAAGGCTTATTAAGGTTCAAGAAGTCAAATCGGGAGATCGGTTAATATGGGAGCTATATCATGCTTTTTACCGATTTGGACCGTACTTGGTTCCGTTGTTGGAAGTCATAACAGAATACTATGGGCAAAATTTCAGCAAAATCGGATAAAAATTGTGGCTTCCATGGGCTCAAGAAGTCAAATCGTGAGATCGGTTTATATGGGAGCTTTATCTAAACCTAAACCAATATGGCCCATTTGCAATCCCCAACGACCTACATCAATATTGAGTTTCTGTGCAAAATTTCAAGTGGCTAGCTCGTTCAACCGCTTTCGTGATTTCGACAGATGGACAGACGGACGGAAATGGCTAAATCGACTCAAAACGTCGAGACGATCAAGAATACATATACTTTATGGGGTCTTAGACGCATATTTCTTGGTGTTACAAACAGAAGGAAGAAGTTAGTATATCCCCATCCTATGGTGTAGGGTATAAAAAAGTGTCTTTTTTACATTTTTTTGGCCAAAAGAAGTATTTTCATTAATAAAATGTTGTGAAATTTTGCAAATGTTCTCAGCTCTTACCATTTCAATGTCAAAGAGTTGTCTACATTCGAACGGCTTATTTTTTATAAACTTTTTTTTTAATTCTACCCCACTGTGCGTCATTTTACAACCGCAAAGCAGATATTAACTCTGTATTTTGCAAACTCAATACTGCCAGTTGAGTGTGAGAGATACTTTTTACGAATTGCAGAGGAAAGGAACTAAATTGCGGTATCCAAAAGATTAAGAAACACAAATTCTGAGAGGTAAATACGAGAGATGCGAGAGAGAGAGAGAGAGTGAGATTGAGTGCATTTTGTCTTTAATGTATTTTGAGTCAATATCAAAGTGTGAATGAATTCTATTCTTAAAAGCGAATATCCTTTTGTTTTAGGGATTGCTCTTGCTTTTGTCTGATTGCAGAATATTTCAAAAGGGGAAATATAAGGCTTTTTTAAACCCCTTAATTTAAAGGGATATTTTGAAATTTGATCCTTAAAGAGAGAGAAAGAGAGAGTTCAAAACATTCTTTATCAGTAATTACCTGGTATACATGTGCTGCTGCCAGGGAAGTTTTTCAAAGGTGAAAAGCCTGAAATTAAAGAGAGAGAGGGATTTTTTTTAAATCAAAATGAAACAGTCGTTATAAAGAGAAAAAATAATATGGAACACCTTGTGTTACAGGGTGTGTTAAATTATTTTTCTACAAAAAACACCAAAAATACATTTAAAAAGCTTTTTTTCTTCTCAATATGACAAACATCAAACCAAAATAAATTTCCTTGCCAAATATTTAAGAACAATAAGTACTCGTAAACCTATTCGCATCATAATTTTAACGCCATCAACATGGTAGCAAAAACAAAAAATAAGTGGTTTTTGTAAATTAACAATTTGTTTTGTCTTAAATGACAAAATTGCTTGCAAATACTTAATGAAGGCCTTTCCACAACGAAAGTTTTGACGACTTTCACAATCAAGGCATCAAACAAAAGTACCCGCCACCACAAGCAACATTTCCTTTGATATTTGAGCCACTTTGCTAATAGCCATCGTCATCTCAATAATGAAAACGTCCAAACAAATTGAGGCCCGTACATTACCTAGCCAGTCGAGGGAATATCTTTACCTCTATTCCCTCAGATAAGTGGAGGAATGGAGATGAATTCGTACGAATTCTACTTTGTTATGACGAAATTTGTTTATTTGATTTTAAAAGTGCAAAAGTCGGAATAGATTTTTAACTAAATGTTAATTTCAATAACTTAGGCAATGGGACCATGGAACTTAAAAGTAGTCATTTGATATCTAAAACAGGTGAATGTTGTCTTGGAATTTCTTTGATGTGGCTGCCTGCATATATTGAAGAATTTAAAACGTCACTTGTTTACCATAACACCAATGGACGATTAAGTAAATAGATGCCGAGATTTTCAATTTTAGCCTTCAAAATTGGAAATCTTTAAATATAAAGTGAAATAACAAAAGAGGAAATTTTAATAAAATTTTTTCCAAAGACAAAATTTAATGAAATTTTCCCCAAAGAAAAAATTTTAATAAAATTTTTTTTACAAAAAAAAGTTTAATAAAGAAAAAAAATAATTACTTAGAAACAAGAAAAACGGCTTTACTTCAGTCGGGCCGAACTTTGGATACCCACCACCTCGGGTAAATTGTAAACCACCTTTCGTCATAATCCGGTAAAAAAAAAATGCATAATTTATGCCCCCATAGCAGCTTTATCGAAATATGATCCGATTTGGACCAAATTCGACACGGATATTGAGTGGTCTAATAAGTACAAGTCATTGTTCAATTTTGTAGAACAAAATAGTGGTCTTTTTGGTAGCATCTTTCAAATATAGACCGATCTGAACCATATACGACACGGATGTCAAAAAGCCTAACACAAGTCACTGTGTCAAATTTCTGAAAAATCGGTTTATATATGTGCCTATTCTGGGGCCAAGACTTAAAACCGAAAGATCGGTCTATATGGCAGCTATATCCAAATCTGAGCCAAATTGCGGAAAGATTTTGAACGCAACTAACTGTCCCAAATTTCGGGGAAATCGGGCAATAAATGCGCCCTTTATGGGGCCAAGAATTTAAATCGGAAGATCGGTCTATATGGCAGCTATATTCAAATCTGAACCGATCTGAGCCCGATTGAAGAAGGATGTTGAAGGGCCTAACACAATTCACTGTCCCAAATTTTGGTAAAATCGGATAATTAATGCGCCTTTTATAGGCCCAAGACCCTAAATCGAGAGATTGGCATATATGGCAGCTATATCCAAATCTGGACCGATCTGGGCCAAATTGCAGAAAGTTGTCGAAAAGCCTAACGCAACTCACTGTCCCAAGTTTTGGCAAAATCGGACAACAAATGAGCCTTTTATGGGCCCAAAACCTTAAATCGTGCGATTGGTCTATATGGCAGCTATATCCAAATCTGGACCGATCTGGGCCAAATTGCAGAAAGTTGTCGAAAAGCCTAACGCAACTCAATGTCCCAAATTGGACAACAAATGCGCCTATTATGGGCCCAAATCCTTATATCGAGAGATCGGTCTATATAGCAGCTATATCCAAATCTAGACCGATGTAAACGAAATTGCAGAAGGATACCGATGGGCTTAATACAACTTACTGTGCTGAATTTCTGCGAAATCGGAGAATAAATAGGCCCTTTATGGCTCAAAACATTATATTGAGAGATCGGTCTATATGTCTAAGCCAAATTGAAGAAGAATGTCGAAGGGCCAAACACAACTCACTGTCCCAAATTTGGGCGACATCGGACAATAAATGCGCCTTTTATGGGCCTAAGACCTTAAATCGAGAGATTGGTCTATATGGCAGCTATATTTAAATCTGAACCGATTTGTACCATACTACAGAAATATGTCGTGGAGCCTAACTTAACTCACTGTCCCAAATTTCGGTGAAATCGGACAACAAATGCGCCTATTATGGGCACAAAACCTTATATCGAGAGTTCTGTCTATATGGCTGCTACATCCAAATCTAGACCGATCGGTACCAAATTGAAGAAGGATGTCGACCGGCCTAACATAACTCACTGTACCACTCACTGTATAATAAATGTGGCTTTTATGGGCCTAAGAACCTAAATCGGCGGACCGGTTTATATGGGGGCTATATCAAGATGTAGTCCACCCTGTCCTCTAACTTTTATTCATCCATGTAACATGATCTTCCAGGGTTCCGTCAATCCAAGAGTGTGCCGCTGGCAGCAGTGCCTCATATTAGACCTTAAGGTTTCATCTCAGGTATCTGATCGGAAACCTCTTCCCTTCCTTTCAGGTTTCCTATCGTCGCCTCGATTATACCGCAATGATATGAGCTGCTCTCATCCTCAATCCATTCTCCCATCGTCTTAAGTCTCAGAGCCGCAGTGGCTGCCTCACACCTTAACTATATGTTAATCTCCACCTGTAGGACCGTATCATGGTCAGGCAATTTGAAACAACTCTCAGTACCTGGGTAGTTCCCCAGGCCCACTCTGTTCTCTAACTTTGATCCATTCATGTAACATGAACTTCCAGATGGCAATACCAGGGTTCGTCAGTCCAAGACAGTTCCGCTGGCGGTAGTACCTCGCACTCGACCTCAAGTGCCGTCTCAGGTATCCGATCAGAAACCTCTTCCCTTCCTTTCAGGTTTCCTTTCATCGCCTCGATTATACCGCGATGGTATGTGCAGCTCCCATCCTCAATCCATTCTCCCATCGCCTTAAGTCTCATAGCCGAAGTGGCTGCCTCACATTTAATCTCTATGTCAATGGGTCGGACATCTAGAATAGTCTCCAGTGCCCTAGTGGGCGTGGTCCTAATCACTCCGCCTATGCCAAGACAACATGTTCTCTGAACCTGTTATATGGTCCTTATGTTGCTCCTTTTCTCCATAGTGGTCCACCAAACTACTGAGTCATAAGTAAGTATTGGTCTAATCACGCTTCTGTAGAGCCAGTAGACTATTCTCGGATTCATCCCATTTCGAGCCTACGGCCCGTCTACATAGCGCCCAACATCTGTGAGCCTTCTCAGTACTCTCCAGAATGTGATACTCCCAATTAAGTTTCCTATCCAAGACCGTTTCTAAATATTTGACCTTTCAGATAACGAAATCGTTTCATTGAGGAAACGTGGTGCGTCAAATTGGCCCACTCCCGTCTTCCTCGTCTTCTTTGAGTCTTCTTTGGGTTAACATTGAAACCCCTGGGTGTAGTCCAGTCATATGCCATAGGCCCTTTCGGCCCTTCTGCATAGCTGCTTCGGATCCTTACCACTTGAGAAGTATTATAACATCATCTGCATAGTAGACGGGTTCAAATCCCTCCTCAGTCAGCATCCGAAATAGGTTATTTATGGTGGCACAAAAATCGCCCTCGACTGTCACAGATCTCTCGAGTTGGCTGAACAGTTCAAAATTCACCTGTTCTGGGTGTCCGGCCACAGATATATCCGAGGGAATTGTAAAGTTGAAGAGCTTGCGAGACTAGGAACTACCCTACACATTCCAGGGATACTGGAATCTGTAAACTAAGTTTTCAGGACCAGGCCCGAAGGATAACGAATGATAAATGGACACAAAGAGGGGCTGTGAGCATTCCAAAACTATGTGGCCTAATCTAGACTTGAAGAGGTCTATTGCTTTGCTGTCATTGGCTAGAACAGATGTCTCAGTCATTGTGTCCGTCATGACAGGTCACTGTCTAATCGGAAAACACGATGACAGACTGAAAGATGCCAGCTACGACTTTTGCAGAAGCTGTGAGGACATCGAAGAAGAAGAGACTATAGAACACCATCTGTGTGTGTTTCCCGCACTGTCAGTCAGAAGGAGTTCCACTTTAGGTTCTCATTTCTTTGAGAACCTGTCTGATTTAGCGGATGTGAACATTCGCAAGTTATTGGGTTTTTTAAAGGGCTCTGGATAGTTAAACGGTAGGAACTAGAAGGCATCTTCCTTTTTCTTTTCCTGTGGTATCACAATGGACAAAAACGTCTAAATGAGTCTAATGGCAGACTGCCACTTAAACCTAACCTAACCAAACCATGTCATCGTATTAGGTTCTTCGTCCATCCTAGTCTTCCGAATCCTTATAAAGTCGGTAATGGTTTGGATGATTTCAACATGGGATTAATCACAAATGCTACACCCTCTACATCGGTGTAAGTACCCAAAGGTCCAATGCTATGACCCGAAGAAGTACTAGCTGTGGGTGGTCTGGGGGCGAGTCTTAGCGGGGAATTAACATGATACGCTTGTACAATTTCTTCATAGTCATGCTCCCCGGCATTTGGCACTGGCGGGTCCCTTTTCGTTAGGTTATATTGAGTTTGCATACCCTGTACTGCCTGATGGTTCAATACTAAGATCTTTGCCTATCGTAGTCTTCTAAATCCTAAGAACATGGTATTTTCACGGCCAAATTTCCATTTTTTGACCTCAAGCCAGATTATAAAACACAATATTTTAAAAAAGATAGAATTTCAAAGAAATTGCCAGAAGACAACATTAAAAAAAAATTAGCCCAATAAATACCCTAAGCATTTTTAAAGTTTCTTAAAACTCCTCGTACCCCATAACACTCATAGCAGTACCTTCGGCTCCCAAGTTCAGCTCGACCCACATTACGTGAGGCTGAAATCATTTAATAAGACAAAGGCCAAGAGTGTTCTTGGTGTCAGGGGGAATAGCACTCAGGCGCTTAAATTCCTTTGAGTTGAAGTGTGTGCCAAAGTTAGCAAGGCCCACTTGGAGATTAAAAATTTTTGCATAATTCCTTTAATCTTTGACTTAATCAAATGCAAAAAGCTCTCAACTTTTATTTGTTACCAAAAATCGACGGAAAAAAAACACAAGCCAACACCAAAGTTCCATAAGGCAGCCTCTGGCACAATAAGCCCTTTTTCAAGGCATATGACTACCCCTTTGGTGGAAATATTATAAATTGGGTACATTTAAACAAAGTTTTCCAAGTAGCACTTCAACACTTTGACTGGCTTTGTTTGAGGTGTGAACTCGAGCAACGTTTGATGAACGACCAAATGGATGGACTGACGTAGTAGCTTTTGTTGTTTGTTTTTTCACACTTCCATTCTTTGTTCAGTCAAGACTCAAAGGGAGCGGGTGTACCAGGGCAAAATTGCAATAGCGGTTTCATTTTTTGTCTGTTCGGGGTATAACAACAAAGGCTTTGGAATAACAGAAAAGTGATTTTGTAGTGTGGCTGCATAAATATGCGGTTGACTGCTGCTGGTGCTGCTGCTGCAAAAAGTCAATTAATTTCGAATCATGAATTCAATTGCATTAAATTGAAGAATTCAATGCAACCGCTTACAAGTGGCCCTTCAAAAAAGGGTTAATTTACAATTCAAGCAAAAACACCAAAGGTTCAAAGGGAAGAGAAGGGGAGTATAAAGGATAGGCTACAATTTTGGGGGTCTCAAATAAGGAAATTAAATAAAAATTCCATGTTTGAGGGAAAAAATGAGAATTTTTGCTTAATTTTTTTTCTTCGATTCTTAGGATGAGCTACTTTTACCTACTCAATCTACTTGACTTTTTTGAATTTTGCAGCAACACAAAAGAAATTATTAAATTTCATGTTCATGTGGTTTTTATTATGCTTTGTAATTGGCTCTAAACCGGTGTGATTCAACTTGGCGAATTTGATTTTATTTTTTTTTTCAGTTTGGAGATTTTTTTTCAAGATTTTGCCAATTCATTTTGCTGTTCAGTGGGGTAATTTTGTATAATTAGAAAGTTTCCCCACTCAAAGTGTATGCGAGAACAGTGGGCTTTCTATCTTGATTTTGTGCTAATTTCCCATAAATAGTACTTGAATTGTGTAGATTGAATGATATTTAGCTTATAATGATTTCATTCACTTTATTAACAATTAACACAATTTTTGGTAGGGAGAAAGAAAAAAACGTATTTTCAAAGGAAAAGAGACGGTAGAAGGTCAACAAACTAAAAAAGAGAAAACAGTCAAGATGAAATACTGTCAACATTTTATTTGCATGGAAAATGTAAAAAAAATATTCTGTAGATACTATTCCAACAGCTACAAATTTAGTTTTGTGGGAAATGTTGTCGAAATATCTTTTTAAAGAAAATGTTTTAAAAATGTCCTTTTATGGGAAATTTTGTAAAAATTAACTTTTTTTTAGGGAGTTTGCCCAAAAATGTATTTTATTGGAAATCTTCTCAAATGTTCCTTCTAAGGGAAATTTACTCTAAAACTCCTTTTATCAAAATTGTGTTTTTACTCAAAATTTTGTGAATATTTGATTTTTGTATGAAACGTTCTTACACTTTAAATTCAATATAAAATGTTGTCAAAAATTTGTAACTGCAAGCAAATTTATCGAAATTTTAGTTTTACTGAAAATATTTTTCAAAATTTTTGTTTTAAATGGAAAATTAAGTTAAAATTTCTTATTACTGAGAATCTTTTTTCAAAATTTCCCTTTTATGGGAAATTTGGTCAAAGCTTTCCTTTTATGGCATATTGGTCAAAATTTTCCGTTTTATGAGATATTTGGCACAAATTTCCCTTTTATGGGAATTTTTTTCAAAATTTCCCTTTTAAGATTTTTTTTTTTAATTCATTTTTAAGGGAAATTTGGTCAAAATTTCTCTTTATAGGATATTTGACCGAAATTTCCCCTTATGTGAGAAATTCGGTCAAAATTTTCCTTCTTTTGTATTTTTTTTTTCAAAATTTCTCTTTTGTGGAAAATTTTGTCTTTAATTCCTTCCCTTTTATGGGATATTTTGTCTAAATTTCCATTTTATGTATTTTTTTCAAATTTTCTTTGTAATGGGATTTATCAAAATTTCCCTTTTATGGAAAATTTGGCAGAAATTTCCCTTTTATGAGAAATTCGGTTAAAATATGCCTTTTATTGGAGTTTTTATACCCTCCACCATAAGATGGGGATATACTAATTTCGTCATTCTGTTTGTAACTACTCGAAATTTTCGTCTGAGACCCCATAAAGTATATATATTCTTGATCGTCGCGACATTTTATGTCGATCTAGCCATGTCCGTCCGTCTGTCCGTCCGTCCGTCTGTCGGTCCGTCCGTCTGTCCGTCCGTCCGTATATCCGTCCGTCCGTCTGTCTGTCGAAAGCACGCTAACTTTCAAAGGAGTAAAGCTAGCCGCTTGAAATTTTGCACAAATACTTCTTATTAGTGTAGGTCGGTTAGGATTGTATATGGGCCATATCGGTTCATGTTTTGATATAGCTGCCATAAAAACCGATCTTGTATGCTTCAAATCGGTCCATAACCTGATATAGCTGCTATATAAACCGATCTGGGGTCTTGACTTCTTGAGCTTCTAGAGAGCGCAATTCCTATCCAATTTGGCTGAAATTTTGCATGACGTATTTTATTATGACTTTCAACAACTGTGTCAAATAAGGTTCAAATCGGTTCATTGCTTGATATAGCTGCCATATAAACCGATCTGGGATCTTGACTTCTTGAGCCTCTAGAGGTCGCAATTATTATCCGATTTGCCTGAAATTTTGTACGACGGATCCTCTCATGACCATCAACATACGTGTTTATTATGGTCTAAATCGGTCAATAGCCTGAAACATATAAATCGATCTCTCTATTTTACTTCTTGAGCCCCCAAAGGGCGCAATTGGCTTGCATTTTACACAGGTCTCCAACATATAACTTAATTGTGGTCCAAACCGGATCATATCTTGATATCGCTCTAATAGCAGAGCAAATCTTTTCTTATATCCTTTTTTGCCTAAGAAAAGATGCCGGAAAAAGGAACTCGACAAATGCGATCCATGGTGGAGGGTATATAAGATTCGGCCCGGCCGAACTTAGCACACTTTTACTTGTTTTTTCAAAATTTCTTTTATGGAAATTTTTTAAAAAAATTTTCTGTTGTGAGAAATTTGGTCTATATTTCCATTTTATGGGATATTTTGTCAAAATTTACTTTTTATAGATTTTTATTTTTTCAATTTTTCTTTGTAATGGGATTTTTCAATATTTTCCTTTTACGGAAATTTAGTCAAAATTTGGGTTTATGAGATATGTGGTAGCAAAATTTTCCTTAAATGGGAACTTTTTTTTAAATTGTCCTTTTATGGGGTATTAGGTCAAAATCTTCCTTTTGTGAGAAATTTAATCAAAATTTCCCTTTAATTATTAATATGGTCAAAATTTCCATTAAATAGAAATATTTAGTTTTTTCAAAATTTCTCCTTTATGGCAATTTTTCAAAATGTTAATTTTATGGGGAATTTGCTCTAAATTTCCCTGTTATAAGATTTTTTTCAAAATTTTCTTTTATGTGAAATTTTATTAAAAATTTCCATTTAATACAAAATTTGGTCCGAATTTATTTTTATGGGATATTTGGTCAAAATTTCCTTTTAATGTGAAATTTGGTCAATAGGAAAAAGGGAAAATAGGAAAACTATTATGAGATTTTTTTTTCAAAATTTCTCTTTATGTTTTTTTTCAAGATTTCTCTTTTGTTGGAATTTGGTCAAAATTGCACTTTTGTGTTAATTTTTTTTTTCAAAACTTCCCTTTTATAATTTTTTTTCAAAATTTCGCTTTTATGGGAATTCCCATAAAAAGGAAATTTTGTCAAAATTTCCCTGGTATAGAATATTGGTAAAAAAATATCTGTTTCGTGAGAAATTTGGTTTAAATGTTCCTCTTATGGGATATTTTGTCTAAATTTCCCTTTGATTAGAAATTGGGTCTAAATTTCCCTTTGATTAAAAATTTGGTCAAAATTTCCCTTTTATGACAATTTTTGTTTTTCAAAATTTCTCTTTTATGGGAAACATGGTCTTAATTGCTTTTTATGTGATATTTGGTTAAAATTTCCCTTTTATCAGATATTTGGTCATAATTTCCATTGTATGGGAATTTTTTTTTAAATTTCTTTCATGGGATTTTTTTTTTCAAAATTTCCCTTTACGGGTTTTTTTTATATTTTCATTTTATGGATATTTTTTAAAATTACTCTCTTATGGGATTTTTTCAAAATTTCCTTTTTATGAGCAAGATTGGTCTAAATTTCTTTTTATGGGATATTTGGCCAAAATTTCCCTTTTATGGGAATTTTTCTTTCAAATTTTCGCTTTTATGGGGATTTTTTTTCAAAATTCCCCTTTTGCGGGAATTTTTGTCTAATCTTCCCTCTCAAAATTTCCTATTATGGTTTTTTTTTTAAATTTTCTTTTTATGGATATTTTTTTTAAATTTCTCAAAATTTCAAAATTTCCTTTATTGAAAAATTTGGTCTAAATTTTTTTTATTGGATATTGAGGCGTAAGTATATATTGGTCTTATCACGCTCTTGTAGACCCAGTGGACAATCCTCGGATTCAGGCCCCATTTCGAGCCTATAGACGGGCCTACTTGGTGGATACTTTTTTAAATATCTCTTTTATGGAATTTTTTTCAGAATTTCCTTTTTATGAGAAAATTTGGTCTACATTTCTTTCTTTTGGGATATTTGACCAAATTTCCTTGTATAAGAGATTTCCATTTAATGGGATTTTTTCTTTCAAAATTTCTCTTTTATGGGAATTTTTTTTCAAAATTCCCCTTTTGTGGGAAATTTTGTTTAAACTTAAAGTTTGACAAATGGGAAGTAAAAATTTTTACAATCGCATATCGTCCGGCTGCATAGACTGGTTTCCTAGATCTCGATTTCGTCTGGCACTACGCCAAACTCATCGGTAGGATATGTCAAACTGGACACAAATACCCTTTTCTCAATTGGAAATCGCTGAAAGAGGCATGAGCTCAGTTTGAAAGATGGGAAATTTTGACAAAATGGGAAATTTTTTCAAAATGGAAATTTTGTAAAAATAGAAATTTTGCCCAAATGAAAAACTTTTTCATAATGGCAAATCTGAAAAAAACGGGAAATTTTGATAAAATGAGAAACTATTTTCAAAATGGAAAATCTGAAAATCTGGTAAAAAGGGAAATTTTGACAAATTGGGAAATTTGGTCAAGATAAGAAATGTGTTTAATATATGAAATTTTGTCCAAATGGGAAATTTTTTTAAAAATGGAAAATTTTGGCAAAATGGGTAATTTTGGCAAAATGTGAGATTTATTTAAAACTTTTCCTCTATGGGAATTTTTATCAAAATTTTATTTCAATTGGAAATTTGTCAAAAAGGAAGAAGGAAATGTTTGGACAATATAAGTCAAAACTTCTCTTTCTGCAGAAATTTTTTCAAAATAAAAATTTTTGTCAAATAAATTTTTTTTTTCAAAACCGGAAATTTTATAGAAAATGGGAAGTTTTGTCTTAATGGAAGATTTTGTAAATATGGGAACTTTTGTCATAATGGGAGATTTTGTAAAAATGGAAAATTTTGTGTAAAGGGAAATTTTGTCAAAAGGGAAATTTTATCAAAAGGGAAATTTAATCAAAGTGTCAAATTTTTTCGAAATAGGAAATTTTGTAAAAATGGGAAATTTTAGCAATATATGATATTTTTCAAAACTTTTCCTCTTTGGGTAATATCATCAAAATTTTATTTCAATTGGAAATTTGTTAAAATTCCTTTTTTATATTGTCACCACTTCTCCCTAGACAGAGATTTTTTTTGTCAACGTTTTCATTTCTATGGAAATTTTGGCAAAATTTTATTTCACCCTCTGAATTTTTATTTATTTTTTGCCTGTCTACTTTCATTTCATTTCCACTAAAAGCAATCGTGATTGAATCTACTGATGAGGCGGCCTGACACGAATTGGTGTTGATCAATTTCTCTGGGGCAAATGCCTCAACGCGTCGAAACACTTGCGGTGATCATGATGCCTCGCATCATGAAACAGAGGCATCAACGTGCTGATCGATGGCCATGTAAGTACAACATACTCATAATGAAATCAACATTAGCTGTCAGTCGTGAGTTCAATTTTAGTTCAGTTCAGTGGGAATGTAACACAGCCAAGCGGCAAAGGCAGCGGAGACTCCGTATATGATGAAGATGAACCACAAAATACTTAAAAGCCTTTTGAATGTCTTCTTTCTGTTCATGTGTTGAAGAAATTATGAATACGTTTTTCCACTGACACGTTCACGTTTCATTGGAAACATCTAATTGGGTGGTCTATGTAAGTATTTGTTGGCACCTATTTAAAGAAATTGAGGAGGTACTTGCCTGCCGTAATTGACGGCATACTCAAAGCTATGATAATGAAAATGTAGAGACTTTTAAATGTTTGCAAAATATCCGAAATCAGATATGAAAGCCCTATTGAGAAATAATAGGCCATTCAAAATACGTAGTGTGGGTATAACAAAGATATCACATCGAAACGGAATGAGAATAATGAGAAGGTAAAGGCAGGAGAAGCCAAATGTCTCTCCACCGGGGCTGAACTTAATTAGAAGCCATGATAAAAGGTATGCTGACTACATACATATGGTCGTGGAGACACAGATGTTGCAGAGCAAAAAGGATACAGAAAACGAAGAGGAAACACATAAAGCTTCAAAAAACCTCAAAATGGCACTAAAGTATCGATTGAAGATGTTGGCTGGCTTAGTAGTCCTCTCGAAAAATTAAAACACAACACAAATTTCTCCAAGCAGAAGTTTATAGGATTTTCCATATACAGAACATTTACCTTAACCGGGCAGAATTAAATTTTTTTTATAAAAACCTAAATCCAATGAAAAGTTATTTTTTGGTTTGTTAACGCTGTAAGTCCATTACTTCCGCTCTAACACAGAAACTGAAAACAAATATTGCCAACAATTTGCGTAATTACCAAACATGACAAGCAGTTTGAATAAAATTAACTCTTTTTTCTTCATTTCATTGTTGAAATCTTCAATTATTTGATTATGACGATTGTGCAGTGACGATATGGTGGCTGATGAACCTGACAGTCACTGTAGTCATCATTGTCAACAGAGCCAAGAATTTGCTTCATTCACACCCAGCTTAAACAAATTAGTGGCAGCAAAAATAAATAAACAAAGAAAAAATAATTAAAATAAACAGACCATCCAAACAACAACAAATGCACGAAAAATAAAAACAATTGCCCTGTAAGGGCAAATGATGCCATCAAGGGGCAAAAGATATCAACTTCAATAATTTACATCAGTTGTATTGAGTAGGCTATGATGTGGGATTAAATGGCTTGTTAATCACTCAAGTGGCAGCTCAAAGAGGTTGAATGAAGAAAACTCTATTCAGCCAGGCTGAATTGAAGTTTTCCCATAGAAAACTCTATTCAGCCAGGCTGAATTGAAGTTTTCCTATAGAAAACTCTATTCAGCCAGGCTGAATTGAAGTTTTCCTATAGAAAACTCTATTCAGCCAGGCTGAATTGAAGTTTTCCTATAGAAAACTCTATTCAGCCAGGCTGAATTGAAGTTTTCCTATAGAAAACTCTATTCAGCCAGGCTGAATTGAAGTTTTCCTATAGAAAACTCTATTCAGCCAGGCTGAATTGAAGTTTTCCTATAGAAAACTCTATTCAGCCAGGCTGAATTGAAGTTTTCCTATAGAAAACTCTATTCAGCCAGGCTGAATTGAAGTTTTCCTATAGAAAACTCTATTCAGCCAGGCTGAATTGAAGTTTTCCTATAGAAAACTCTATTCAGCCAGGCTGAATTGAAGTTTTCCTATAGAAAACTCTATTCAGCCAGGCTGAATTGAAGTTTTCCTATAGAAAACTCTATTCAGCCAGGCTGAATTGAAGTTTTCCTATAGAAAACTCTATTCAGCCAGGCTGAATTGAAGTTTTCCTATAGAAAACTCTATTCAGCCAGGCTGAATTGAAGTTTTCCTATAGAAAACTCTATTCAGCCAGGCTGAATTGAAGTTTTCCTATAGAAAACTCTATTCAGCCAGGCTGAATTGAAGTTTTCCTATAGAAAACTCTATTCAGCCAGGCTGAATTGAAGTTTTCCTATAGAAAACTCTATTCAGCCAGGCTGAATTGAAGTTTTCCTATAGAAAACTCTATTCAGCCAGGCTGAATTGAAGTTTTCCTATAGAAAACTCTATTCAGCCAGGCTGAATTGAAGTTTTCCTATAGAAAACTCTATTCAGCCAGGCTGAATTGAAGTTTTCCTATAGAAAACTCTATTCAGCCAGGCTGAATTGAAGTTTTCCTATAGAAAACTCTATTCAGCCAGGCTGAATTGAAGTTTTCCTATAGAAAACTCTATTCAGCCAGGCTGAATTGAAGTTTTCCTATAGAAAACTCTATTCAGCCAGGCTGAATTGAAGTTTTCCTATAGAAAACTCTATTCAGCCAGGCTGAATTGAAGTTTTCCTATAGAAAACTCTATTCAGCCAGGCTGAATTGAAGTTTTCCTATAGAAAACTCTATTCAGCCAGGCTGAATTGAAGTTTTCCTATAGAAAACTCTATTCAGCCAGGCTGAATTGAAGTTTTCCTATAGAAAACTCTATTCAGCCAGGCTGAATTGAAGTTTTCCTATAGAAAACTCTATTCAGCCAGGCTGAATTGAAGTTTTCCTATAGAAAACTCTATTCAGCCAGGCTGAATTGAAGTTTTCCTATAGAAAACTCTATTCAGCCAGGCTGAATTGAAGTTTTCCTATAGAAGACTCTATTCAGCCAGGCTGAATTGAAGTTTTCCTATAGAAAACTCTATTCAGCCAGGCTGAATTGAAGTTTTCCTATAGAAAACTCTATTCAGCCAGGCTGAATTGAAGTTTTCCTATAGAAAACTCTATTCAGCCAGGCTGAATTGAAGTTTTCCTATAGAAAACTCTATTCAGCCAGGCTGAATTGAAGTTTTCCTATAGAAAACTCTATTCAGCCAGGCTGAATTGAAGTTTTCCTATAGAAAACTCTATTCAGCCAGGCTGAATTGAAGTTTTCCTATAGAAAACTCTATTCAGCCAGGCTGAATTGAAGTTTTCCTATAGAAAACTCTATTCAGCCAGGCTGAATTGAAGTTTTCCTATAGAAAACTCTATTCAGCCAGGCTGAATTGAAGTTTTCCTATAGAAAACTCTATTCAGCCAGGCTGAATTGAAGTTTTCCTATAGAAAACTCTATTCAGCCAGGCTGAATTGAAGTTTTCCTATAGAAAACTCTATTCAGCCAGGCTGAATTGAAGTTTTCCTATAGAAAACTCTATTCAGCCAGGCTGAATTGAAGTTTTCCTATAGAAAACTCTATTCAGCCAGGCTGAATTGAAGTTTTCCTATAGAAAACTCTATTCAGCCAGGCTGAATTGAAGTTTTCCTATAGAAAACTCTATTCAGCCAGGCTGAATTGAAGTTTTCCTATAGAAAACTCTATTCAGCCAGGCTGAATTGAAGTTTTCCTATAGAAAACTCTATTCAGCCAGGCTGAATTGAAGTTTTCCTATAGAAAACTCTATTCAGCCAGGCTGAATTGAAGTTTTCCTATAGAAAACTCTATTCAGCCAGGCTGAATTGAAGTTTTCCTATAGAAAACTCTATTCAGCCAGGCTGAATTGAAGTTTTCCTATAGAAAACTCTATTCAGCCAGGCTGAATTGAAGTTTTCCTATAGAAAACTCTATTCAGCCAGGCTGAATTGAAGTTTTCCTATAGAAAACTCTATTCAGCCAGGCTGAATTGAAGTTTTCCTATAGAAAACTCTATTCAGCCAGGCTGAATTGAAGTTTTCCTATAGAAAACTCTATTCAGCCAGGCTGAATTGAAGTTTTCCTATAGAAAACTCTATTCAGCCAGGCTGAATTGAAGTTTTCCTATAGAAAACTCTATTCAGCCAGGCTGAATTGAAGGTTTCCTATAGAAAACTCTATTCAGCCAGGCTGAATTGGAGTTTTCAGGTTTTTTATTTAATAAATAACGTTCACTTGAACATTTTTAATTTATAATTACGCAGATAAACTGCAAACCTGGATTTTTTAATTGGTTCCAACACTTGTGAACTAAGAGGCAATTAATGAAATCCCAAAGCTGTTTGAGCACTTCTTTATTGTGGCATTAAAAACAAATCCAAGATCGCATTGTGTTGGGTTTTTTTTTTCATCTGCATAAAGGCAGAACTGTACACTGCTTTGTGATGAAGAAAGGTGTACCCTCATCATGCATTGTTTGAATTTAATCAGTTTTCAATTATTTCATCACTTGCTAGGGCAGCGAATACCAAGGAAAAAAAAAAAAAAAAGATAAATTCCAGTGCCAACAGAAAAGTATCGAATTACAGAAATGAAATGAAATCGAGGTTAAGCTTAGCTGAAGAAAATATGCCAGGCTTAACTTTTGCACGTTGGGGTTTCATTCAAAACTGGAACTTCATGCTATTTAGGGGTAAACATTTTAAAACAAGAGGCTAATAAATATGGAATGATGTTAAGGGAGAAGAAAGGGGGCATGCAAATAGCAGTCTTTATAAAAAAGAACCAAAACAGAATATCAAAGGCGATTCGTAATCACCCTAAAAATCAGTCAAACTTATACAAAATTAAAAGAATTTTTTCGAAATATTTTTCTGTCATTTTTTTTTTTTGAAAATATGGCCAAAGTTTTTATAAAAATTTCTTCCATGTGAATTTTTTGGTGAAAAAAAATTAAAAATCAGAGGGGCCTTCTTTTTAAATCGGTTTGAATGGTTCAATGGTAGGAACTAGAAGGCTTCTTCGTTATGCTGTTTCGGTGGTATCGCAACGGACGAAACGTCTAAGTGAGTCTGTTGGCAGGCTCCCACTTAAACCTAACCTAACCCCACATCCTGTTACAGATTCTTTAACTCTCTCCAAACTTCCAATGCAAACCAAAGGTTCCTATGTAGGGCATTTGCCTTGCAATTTTTTTAATCGGTTAGAAAAAAAATCTTACTGAAATTTGACAAGTTTTCAACCCTTTATGTCCCCATTAATTGGCATAGAAAGAGGGAATGCACCAAAAAATATTTTTCAACTCCATTGCAGTTTATGAAAGAGGGAATACTACAATTGACGTTAAAGTTTTTTTTGAGTTGGTTTTTTGAATGGAAATATTGGTGTTCTTCTCCTTTTTAACTGACTGTTTCACGACGACAACAATTTATGCATATGAATTTTTGTATGACAGCAGGCTGAGTCTCGAACAAAGAGTCTGCCTTGTACAACAGTTTTTTTTTCATGGAGGGGAGGATGTTTTGTAGGAAATTAGCGCGCTTGTCTGTCAAATTCAATTTCGCTTTGATATGTCACCACTTGTGGAAGGAATACCACCAGCATCATGCAACAAAAGCCACTAAAACTGCTGTTACAGCCGCAAAAAAAAACTCGAGATTCAACTCTTCTTGCCTCGCACTTTTCGTTTTGCGTCACTTGTGGTTAATCTGCCTCCTCCCAACATAGGCAGCAAGAGTAGATTAGTAGTGCAACAGGCATGTTCACTTAAATAGCACAAAAAGTTGGTCAGCCAATTTGTATAGAAAAAAGTTGGTCTCCACCTGCAGGACCGTATTATGGTCAGACAGTCTAAAACAGATCTCAGTCCCTTGGTTCTCACTCTGTCCTCTAGCTTTGATCCATCTGTGTACCATGATCTTCCAGAGGGCAATACTAGGGTTCCGTCAATCCAATACTGTGCCGCTGGCAGCAGTGCCTCGCACTCATCCTCAAGTGCCGTCTTAGGTATTCGATCAGAAAGCTCTTCCCTTCCTTCCAGGTTTCCTATCGTCACCTCGAATATACCGCGATGTTATGAACTGCTCCTATCCTCAAACCATACTCCCATCGATTAAGGTCTCATAGCCGCAGTGGCTACGTCGCACTTAAACTGTATGCCTATGGGTTGGATATCTAGAATAGTCCCCAGTGCCCTTTTGGCCGTGATCTTTCAGATGGCAGTACTAGGGTTCCGTCAATCTAAAACTGTGCCGCTGGCAGCAGTGCCTTGCACTCGACCTCAAGTGTCGTCTTAGGTATTCGATCAGAAACTTCTTCCGTTCTATCCAGGTTTCCTATCGTCGCCTCGATTATACCGCGATGTTATGAACTGCTCCTCGCCAGGATTTGAACCCATGCGTTCAGCGTCATAGGCGGAAATGTTAACCTCTACGCTACGGTGGCCTCTGACCGCAGTGGCTGCCTCGCACTTAATCTGTATGTCTATGGGTCGCATAGCTAGAATAGTGCCCTTAGTGCCATAGTGCCCTAGTCAGTGCCCTTGTGGGCGTGGTCCTCATCGCTCCGCCTATGCCAAAACAACATGTTCTCTGAACCCGTTGTATGGTCCTTACGTTGCACTTTTCTCCATCACAGTCCACCAAACAACTGAGGCGAGAGTAAGCATTGGTCTAATCACCCTCATGTAGAGGCAGTGGACTATCCTCTGATTCAGGCCCTATTTCGAGCCTACGGCTGGTTCTCCCCCTCCTACATAGTACCCATCATCTGTAAGCCTTCTCAGCACGCTCCTGAATGTGACACTTCCAATTCAGTTTCCTGTCGAAGATCACTCCGAAGTATTTGACCTTGTCAGATATCGAAATTGTTCTATTCTGAAAACGTGGTGCGTCAAATTGGCCCACCTTCGTCTTCCTCGTGATCAGACAGATTTCAGTCTTCTCTGGGTTAACATTGAGAGCCCCGGCCGACACGGGATAACTATGAGCACTACATAGGCTGGAACTTTGAGCTCAACCTTGTGTGGAGTCCATCGTTATCACGGGAAGCATAGTTGAAAGCTACAGGGCGCGTCCACAGGTTGCGGATGGTAGCAGGTTGCGGGCAGTCAGCGATTTTTGAGAGGAGAGTCTCAGTGAGGAGTCAGATGGCACTGACTCTTAACTAAATACTGAGTGCCAATGATACTCGAGATGACAAGGCGACTTATTGACGCCTTCAAATAACCAATGGCCAAAATCAGGGTCTGTTCCCAGGTTAGGGGTTAGCGGGAGGCGAGCGTCGGATCCTGAAGCAAACGGCTCGCCACAACGAGGGATACATATGCAATCCCACAAAACACATGCGGTTGGGGCGTTGCGCCAGTAACCCGCACCCGGAAAACTATGAGAACTACTATGAAAAATAAAGGAATAGCAAAAACGGACCCGCCCAACGTTGACGACCCAAGCAAACGAAAAAAGGACCATGATCTGCACCTGGAATGTCCGCACTCTTTTTAGAGAAAGTGCAATATACGCGCTGGCGGATGTATTAGGGAAGCACAAGGAAGATACAGGGTGGCTGATGAAAGCCGCTACCAAAAAAAAAATGTAATAACTTTTTTTCTATTTAATAATAATAATTTAATAATTAATTTAATTAATTAATTAATTAATTTAATTAATAATAATTTAATAATTAATTTAATAATTTAATTTAACATGAATAAAAGAAAAATGTATTCCATACACCGAAAAAAAAATGTAGCAATATTCATCATTGTAGCAATATTCATCAGCCACCCTGTATAACCGCCTTACAGGAAGTGCGATGGTTTGGGAATGGCGTCACTACAACACCAAACCGTGACGAACTATACTATAGCTGCCATAACACGAGGCATGAATTTGGCTGCGGATTTGTGGTTAATCGAAGACTGAAACACCTAGTCTCCAGCTTTACTCCGGTATAAGAGAGGCTAGTCACAATCCGCATAAAAGCCAAATTCTTCAACATCAGCCTTATTTATGTCCATGGCCCGACGGAAGACAAAGACGAGCAGACCAAGAATATTTTCTACGAGCGCCTAGAGAGAGAATATGACCGCAGCCCCGCTCATGATATTAAAATCGTTCTGGGAGATTTTAATGCGAAGATAGGGATGGAAGACATTTTTGGTCCAACAGTCGGAAAGTTTAGCCTCCACGAGATAACGTCCAGTAATGGGTTGAGGCTGATAGATTTCGCCGCGGCAAAAAGCATGGTAGTTAGTAGCACCAGATTCCAACATAAAAACATTCACAAAGCCACATGGCTGTCACCCGATAAAAACACGAGGAACCGAATTGATCACGTTGTGATAGATGGAAGGCATTCATCCAGCGTGCTATATGTACGATCGATCCGAGGAGTGAATATAGATTAGGATCATTACTTGGTTGCAGCAAAGGTTCGCAACCATTTGAACATTGCGAGGAAAGTACGATCTGACACTGCACGGATGCTGGACATTGAAAAACTGCCAACACAATAGACGGCAGCGGCATACTCCACTCGACTGACCCAACTGCTTGATGAAAGCACTCCTTGTTCCGATGATATAATGGCGCAGTGGCAAACTATTCTCCACTCCATGGAAAATGCCGCGAAATCCGTACTTGGGTACCGGAAGCCTCCTCCAAGAAACCCATGGTACGACCAAGAGTGTCGAAATGGTACTGAAGCCAAGAATGCGGCATATAGAGCAACCCTGCAATCAGTAGCAACGCGCTAGATGAAGGAGAGGTTACGGGAGAAAAGGAGAGAGGAGAAACGTCTATTCCGCAGAAAAAAAAGGAAATCGAAAGACGTGAGTGTGAGCGAATTGAGATGTACAGGAGTCGGAATGATGTCCAAAAATTCTACCAAAGAATTAAACATCAAACCCAGGGCTTTGGTGCAGGCACAACCTCCTGCAGAGACAAAGAAGGAAATCTGGTAACTGACACGTATAACATGCTGAGGATATGGAAAGAACATTTTACCCAACTGCTAGTGTCCGACGTTGGCGGCGAAGAGGATAACGCAGAACCAATCCCTGATGATGGTACAGAATGTTTGAATCTTAGTCAGAACGAGTTCCAAGTAGCAGTAACCCGACTACAGAACAACAAAGCTGCAGGAGCCGACGGGTTACCCGCTGAACTATTTAAGACCGGAGGCGATACGCTGATAAGGCGTATGCATCAGCTTGTCTATGCAATTTGGTTAGAAGAACGCATACCCGATGATTGGAACCTCAGCAGACATACACAAGAAAGGAGACAAGGCAGTGAAAATGGGTTGGCAGTAAATGGAGATAAGACGAATTGGATGGTTTCAACTCCCAAAAAACCTTGCACAGATAAAGAAAATGGAGAAAGTTGGAAACAACAATTTTGAGACAGTCAGTAACTTTATCTACCTCGACACCGCCGTAACCGAAACGAATGACACCAGATTTGAGATTAAGCGAAGAATAATACTGGCAAACAGATGCTACTTTGGACTAAGTAAGCAGTTTAGAAACAAGGCCACCTCTCGACAGACGAAGATTACACTATGCAAGACACTGATACTATCCGTGCTGTTATATGGTTCAGAAGCATGGGTACTTGTTAAAGCAGATGAGGCAGTGCTTGGAGTATTTGAGTGAAAGATTCTTCGTTAAATATATGGACCAATTTGCATTAATGGAAAATATAGGCGACATATGAACCACCAGCTGTATGAGCTGTATGACGACGATAGCATAGTTACACGCATCAAAATACAACGGCTGCTTTGGCTAGGTCATGTTGTCAGAATGGATGAAGAAGCTCCAGCAAAAAAGTCTTTTGAGGGCAAATACGGTGGTACACGCAAACCGGGAAGACCAAAAGCCCGATGGAAAGATCAAGTGATGGGAGACACCTCGAGGCGCTTGGAAGGCTATTCTACATTCGGCTAGTGGAACAAATATTCCGTCATAGCCAAATAAAGTAAGTAATATCTGGCCCAGTCGTGTATTATCTGCAAGACCCTTTCGGCCCTTCGACATAGCTGGTGCGGATTCTTATCCTTAAGAAATGTTATAACATAGTCTGCATAGCACATGGGTTCAAGACCTCCTCCAAATTGCCCATCAACTTTTTTCTATAAAAAAAAGTTGCTCATCAATTTTTTTCTACAAAAAAAAAGTTTCTCATCATGTTGCACATCAAATTTTTTCTATAAAAAAAAAGTTGCTCATCAACTTTTTTCTATAAAAAAAAGTTGCTCATCAACTTTTTTCTATAAAAAAAAGTTGCTCATCAACTATTTCCTATAAAAAAAGTTGCTCATCAACTTTTTTCTATAAAAAAAAAGTTGCTCATCAACTTTTTTCTATAAAAAAAAAGTTGCTCATCAACTTTTTTCTATAAAAAAAAAGTTGCTCATCAACTTTTTCCTATAAAAAAAAGTTGCTCATCAACTTTTTCTATAAAAAAATTTTGGTCACCACCTTTTTTTATAAAAAAAAGTTGCTTATCAAATTTTTTCTATAAAAAAAGTTGCTCATCTACTTTTTTCTATAAAACTAAAGTTGCTTATCAACTTTTTTCTATAAAACAAAAGTTGCTTATCAACTCTTTTCTATAAAAAAAGTTGCTCATCAACTTTTTTCTATAAAAAAAAGTTGCTCATCAACTTTTTCTATAAAAAAAAGTTGCTCATCAACTTTTTTCTATAAAAAAAGTAGCTTATCAACTTTTTTCTATAAAAAAAGTAGCTTATCAACTTTTTTCTATAAAAACAAGTTGCTCATCAACTTTTTTCTATAAAAAAAAAGTTGGTCATCAACTTTTTCCTATAAAAAAAGTTGCTCATCAACTTTTTCCTATAAAAAAAGTTGCTCATGAACTTTTTCTATAAAAAAAGTTGCGTATCAACTTTTTTCTATAAAAAAAAGTAGCTCATCAACTTTTTTCTATAACAAAAAGTTGCTCATCAACTTTTTTCCATAAAAAAAAGTTGCTCATCAACTTTTTTCTATAAAAAAAAAGTTGCTCATCAACTTTTTTCTATAACAAAAAGTTGCTCATCAACTTTTTTCTATAACAAAAAGTTGCTCATCAACTTTTTTCTATAAAAAAAAGTTGCCCATCAACTTTTTTCTATAAAAAAAAGTTGCCCATCAACTTTTTTCTATAAAAAAAAGTTGCCCATCAACTTTTTTCTATAAAAAAAAGTTGCCCATCAACTTTTTTCTATAAAAAAAAGTTGCCCATCAACTTTTTTCTATAAAAAAAAGTTGCCCATCAACTTTTTTCTATAAAAAAAAGTTGCCCATCAACTTTTTTCTATAAAAAAAAGTTGCCCATCAACTTTTTTCTATAAAAAAAAGTTGCCCATCAACTTTTTTCTATAAAAAAAAGTTGCCCATCAACTTTTTTCTATAACAAAAAGTTGATCCTCAACTTTTTTCTATAAAAAAGGATGCTCATCAACTTTTTTCTATAAAAAAAAATTGCTCATCAACTTTTTTCTATAAAAAAAGTTGCTCATCAACTTTTTTCTATAAAAAAAGTTGCTCATCAACTTTTTTCTATAAAAAAAGGTTGCTCATCAACTTTTTTCTATAAAAAAAGATTGCTCATCAACTTTTTTCTATAAAAAAAAGTTGCTCATCAACTTTTTTCTATAAAAAAAAGTTGCTCATGAACTTTTTTCTATAAAAAAAAGTTGCTCATCAACTTTTTTCTATAAAAAAAGTTGCTCATCAATTTTTTTCTATAAAAAAAGTTGTTCATCAAAAAAAGTTGCTCATCAACTTTTTTCTATAAAAAAAAAGTTGCTCATCAACTTTTTTCTATAAAAAAAAGTTTTTCATCAACTTTTTTCTATAAAAAAAAGTTGATCCTCAACTTTTTTCTATAAAAAAGGATGCTCATCAACTTTTTTCTATAAAAAAAAGTTGCTCATCAACTTTTTTCTACACAAAAAAAGCTAGCTAAAAAAAGTTGCTCATCAACTTTTTTCTATAAAAAAAAGTTGCTCATCAACTTTTTTTGTATAAAAAAAGTTTTTCATCATTTTTCTATAAAAAAGTTGATCATCCCAATCAACTTGCAAATTTTTGGTCCTTTAGTGTATCTCCGTAATTGGACACGACAAACTCTTCAGAAATTATAAAAACAAAAGGCTTGCTGCAGTTGCGACAGCTAGCTACTCATAATGCTGGTAAAGCTAATAAATATTTTTATAAAAAATTTAAAAATGCCATAAGACCAACAACAACCGTGGCAAAACTCGTATGGATGGGCTTGATTAGTAGCTACTTACCCTGACCCTGCAGCATTGAGTGATGAGCCGCTGCTGCCGCAGCAGCTGCAGCCGCATGTGTTGCTGGCATATGAGGATGC
The DNA here is from genome assembly GCF_963082655.1 of Stomoxys calcitrans. NCBI lineage: Eukaryota > Metazoa > Arthropoda > Insecta > Diptera > Muscidae > Stomoxys > Stomoxys calcitrans. The sequence continues at coordinate 24,953,552 of NC_081555.1, read as the reverse complement.
TGTAGCGTGGGCAATTGATGCAGATGATGTTGCTGTTGTTGATGCTGATGTTGCTGCTGCTGCTGCTGCTGATGGCTTAGGGCATGATGTTGTTGCATGTGCGAAGCTGCTGTTACCGTTGCATAGGGATTTGCTGTAAGGTGAGGATTTTGTGCTGCCACACCATGATGAGAAGACTGTGGCATGTGTGGCGCTGAGGAATTTGCCAAATGGTAATGGGGCATAAAGGCGGCTGCCACCGCCGCATGGGCATTAAAGTAGGCCATGCGTGAGGCAGCAGCCATGGACATTTGTTGCTGATGATGTTGTTGTTGTTGACTTTGCTGATGCTGCTGTTGTAGTTTCTGCAGCCTTGTAGCAGTCTCCTGGGCCTCATTATTGGCGGAGGGCGAGGAGGAGGAGGAGACCGATGAATGTGGTGAATTGTTATTTGCAGGTGAAGATAAATCTGTGGGCATTATATCCGACTTGTTGCTGGACCCCCGCCCTCTTTCAACCATTTCCGCTGAAGCCTCATTTGTATACAAATTAGAGGAAATTTTAAGGCTAGACTTTAATGCTGGTGGTGTTGCTGTTTTCTGGCCTTTGGACTCTAAACTAATTGCCGTAGAGCTGGGTTTTGCAGCCAACGGCGACGGCGATGATGATGAAGAAGATGATGATGATGTTGTTGTTGTTGTTGTTGTTGCGGCATTGCTACCATTACTGTAATTGCCATTCATGTGTACTTCCTGTTTTATTTCGCTTTGCTTTTGGTCCTTTTGTGTGCTAGCCACACTGCCAACGGCCATGTTGCTGGTGGCTGCAGCTTCTACTGCTGCTGCTGCCGCTAATGTGCCGGCGACTTTGTTTGTGTTTATGTTGTTGTTGTTGGTGGTGGTGTTATTGCTTAGACCCAGCAGTTCCTGTATGGCAAAAGGTGAACGTTGTGGCATTTTGTCTTAGTCCTTATTGTCCTTTTTTAATTGACGTCGTTCCTCTGTTTGCTTTTCAGCTTTTTTTTCTAAAACTTTTTGTTTGGATTTTTTTTTTTTAAATCAGTTCAATTTTGAATTTAAACGATTGGCGTTTTATTTTTGTTCTTTTGTATGCTTTGTAAAATTACAGTTAGCATCACTTTTTGGTTTTTAACTTTATGTACATATCGATTAATCTTCCATTATCTTGACTTTGTTTCGTGGCTAGTCTTTGCATTTAGAAACACTTTTGTGAAATGTGACGGTTTTTCCTGAAGTAAAAATATTTAAATGTTCTAAAAACCGAATCGAAAGAAGCAAAGCGAACACCAATGTAGGCTACAAAACTGTTTTGTCGATGGTTATGCAAATTTGCCCATGAACATTCCATTAAGGAACAGGGGCAAACTTCTCACAGATCAATGATTGCAGTCCGATTCAAGTTTCTCTCAAAAACCCATGTCCAAACGGAAACTTTAGTAGACGGCTTTTGATGAAAACCCATTTTCCACAGGATACGAAGGGACTCACGGAGACACCGGAATCTTGGCATAATGAATTTATGGTGAAGGAATCCTTGAGGAACTTCAAACCATTTGATTCACCCCGACCTGTTGGAATATTTTGGGCGTTACTGCAGAAAGAGGCAGACTTTCTGGCGCCTCGTCTGGCCAAAATTTTCACAGCGTGCCTAGGACTTTCATATACTCCGAAAGCCTGGCAGGAGGCAAGGGTGGTGTTTATACCCAAGCCCGGCAAGGCAAGTTATGTGACACCAAAAGCCCACAGACCCATAAGTCTTACGTCCTTCTACTCAAAACCATGAAACGTATTGTGGACACCATGAGAAAGAGTATGACACCCAGCGAACTGCTCAAATACAAACAGCCTGCCTAAGTCAAGGGAAGGTCGGTGGAGACTGCCCTGCACGAGGTTGTGCATAAAATAGAAGAATCGTTTGATGCCAAAACCTACACACTGGCGGTATGCATTGACATCGAGGGGACTTTTAACAATGTGCGGACCGACACACTGATCCAATCCATAGACCAGTACCGGGTGGTCCTGGTCCTTAGAGTCTGGATAAACCATATGCTAAGGAACAGGAGGATAAATTGTGTGTCCCATGGCTTAAATATAAAGGAGAAAGTGGCACAAGGCTCGCCGCAGGGGGTCATTTTATCGCCACTCCTATGGGTGACCACCATAAGTGCCCTATTACGGATGCTGACTGAGAAGGGATTTGAACCCGTTTGCTATGCAGACGATGTTATTATACTTCTAAGAGGTAAGGATCCGAACGAGCTATGCAGATGCGCCGAAAAAGTCTTGCATATGGCATATGACTGGGCTAAACCCAGAGGTCTCAATGTTAACCCAGAGAAGACTGAAATATGCCTGTTCACGAGGAAGACGAAGACCAATTTAACGCACCAAGTTTCCTCAACAAGACGATTTCGATATCTGACAAGGTCCGGGTGTGATCTTGGACAGGAAACTGAATTGGAAGTGTCACATACAGGAGCGTACTGAGAAGGCTGACAGATGTTGGGCACTATGTAGACGGGCCGTAGGCTCGAAAAAAGGACTGAATCCGAGAATAGTCCACTGGCTCTACATGAGGGTGATTAGACCAATACTTACTTACGCCTCAGTAGTTTGGTGGACTGCTATGGTACAATAGTTTCAGAGAACATGTTGTCTTGGCATAGGCGGAACAATTAGGACCACGCCCACTAGGGTACTGGAGACTATTCTAGATATCCGAGCCATTGACTTACAGATTAAGTGTGAGGCAGCCACTGCGGCTATGAGACTTAAGGCGATGGGAGAATGGTTTGAGGATGGGAGCAGCTCATACCATTGCGGTATAGTCGAGGCGACGATAGGAAACCAGGAAGGAAGAGAAGAGGTTTCCGATCGGATTCTGTGCCATCGGCACAGTCTTGGATTGACGGAACCCTAGTATTGGCATCTGGAAGATCATGTTACACGGATGGATCAAAGCTTGAGGACAGAGTGGGCCTGGGGGCTTGCATTGAGAACCCAGGGACTGAGATCTGTTTTAGACTGCCAGACCATAATACGGTACTGCAGGCGGAGATCCGGGCGATCACGAATTGTGTGAGGTGGTGTGGTGCTAATGCGAGCACGTCGAGTCTGAACATCTTTACCGACAATAAAATTGCCATAAGGGAAATAACAACCAGGACGGCAAGGTCACGAACAGTCTTGCAGTGTAAGAAGGAGATTAACGCCTTCTCTGAGGATGGCAAAATCCGCATCGCTTGGGTGCCGGGCCATAACGGAGTGAGGGGAAATGAAAGGCCACACGATTTGGCGGTGAAGGCCAGAGGACTGCCGTCAATAAACTTAGGTCGACGCAGTCCGAGTTAAGGGAGTGGGCGACAAATGCGCATGCAACATTGTGGAACATGCAACATTGTGGAACCGTCGGTAGGACGGCGAAAATCCTATGGGAGGATCCAGATCGTGAGAAGACAAGGCTATTACTGAAAGGAAGCAAGAAGGAGGTCAGTATAGCTAATGGTATCATAACGGGACACATAGGACTACGAGCTCACTTATGTAAAATCGGCAAGCGGCAAGTGATATCATGTGTAGGGCATGATGAGACGTTGGAGCATTTCCTTTGTCATTGCCTGGTTTTCGCGTCCAACAGATACCGATACTTAAGTGGAGACACAATATCAGACATGAACCAACATAGGGGAGTGATATTGAGGAATTCCTAACTTAAAATTTTCTTTTTAGGGGTTACTTTATAGTTTTTAGAGCGCACAACATGCCGATTACTGGCTTAAGTGTGTGTCTATAGTGGCATGGGGCGGATTAATATCTGCACCCTCTTTTCAAACTAACCTAACCTAACCTATATCCAAATCTGAACCGATATGACCCATTTGCAATCCCCAACGATCTACCCGAATAAAAAGTCGCTCTGCAAAATCTTGAGCTGATATCTCATATTCGCTCGACCGCTATCGATTGTTGTGTGGTGTATAACATAAAGGGTGATTTTTTTGAGGTTAGGATTTTCATGCATTAGTATTTGACAGATCACGTGGGATTTCAGACATGGTGTCAAAGAGAAAGATGCTCAGTATGCTTTGACATTTCATCATGAATAGACTTACTAACGAGCAACGCTTGCAAATCATTGAATTTTATTACCAAAATCAGTGTTCGGTTCGAAATGTGTTCAAATTTTGACAAATTTTGTTCAGCGATGAGGCTCATTTCTGGTTGAATGGCTACGTAAATAAGCAAAATTGCCGCATTTGGAGTGAAGAGCAACCAGAAGCCGTTCAAGAACTGCCCATGCATCCCGAAAAATGCACTGTTTGGTGTGGTTTGTACGCTGGTGGAATCATTGGACCGTATTTTTTCAAAGATGCTGTTGGACGCAACGTTACGGTGAATGAACACATTTCGAACCGAACACTGATTTTGGTAATAAAATTCAATGATTTGCAAGCGTTGCTCGTTAGTAAGTCTATTCATGATGAAATGTCAAAGCATACTGAGCACCTTTCTCTTTGACACCATGTCTGAAATCCCACGTGATCTGTCAAATACTAATGCATGAAAATCCTAACCTCAAAAAAATCACCCTTTATATAATGAATGTGGCATATTTCACCACCGTAGCGCAGGGGTTAGCATGTCCGCCTATGACGCTGAACGCCTGGGTTCGAATCATTGCGAGACCATAAGAAAAAAATTTCAGCGGTGGTTTTCCCCTCCTAATTCTGGCAACATTTGTGAGGTACTATGCCATGTAAAACTTCTCTCCAAAGTGTTTGTAACACCAAGAAGGATGAGAGCTAGACTCATTGATAATTATACCGATCGACTAGGAATCACTTTCTGATTCGATATAGCTATGTCCATCTGCTTGTCCATGTTTATTTGTGTACAACGTATAGGCCGCAATTTTCACCCAAGCATCTTCAAATTTGGTACAGCCATGTTTTTCGGCCTTGAGGCAAAGCCTATTGAAATTGGAGGGAATCAGTTCAGATTTGGATATAAACCCCCTACTTATGTTCGTCCGATTTTGAGAAATAATGCAATAAAGTGCTCAAGTGTTAACCGATTCCCTCGAAATTTGTCAGGAAGGATTTTCTCTCGATTCTCGACATTGTTGGTGAGATTTCAATAAAGCTCTCATATGTATATATCGCCCGATTGTGCTTATTGACATTTGTCTTGAATCTTTGGATGTCAAAGTGGATGGGAAAAACATTAGCCGGAAGTCGAGTCCACATACGAACGGATCGGGCGAAATAAGAATTCTCTCTATAATGCATTGTGCCGTGCGCTGGCCAGTCAATTACAAACGGGTGTGAGTTCCTGGAATTCCAAGTATCCCTGACATACATCCTTCCATCCGGAATAAGAAGACTAATATCAGACGAATATACATCATGAAAGTACCGATAGAACAGTGCCAAACAACCCACATTGCGACGATGATGAAGGAAGGCAATAGAGTTGTATACCCCACTGTGCCCAATCAACGCCATCGCCTCCTCTGTACACGGTCCAGTAGCTCCAGGGATGATTTTGAAGCTCCAGCCCATACATGTGAGTTGTACTCCATTTTCAACCGTTTACGGAAACCTAAACACTTGAATGCTTCTTTCGCCACTTCAAATACATGTTTAGCCCAACGGACATCACTTTGTATTTTCATGACCAGCTTCTGATTGCTCACAACATCTACACCGTTGATAGACAATGATGATGATGATGAGGGTCAGCGAATCGTTTGTGTGACAACAAGCAGCACTGAGTTTTCCGTACGTTAAAATCTACTCGATTCATTCGACCCTACCCCAGAAATAGCCAGCAAATCCTGGCAGAGTGTATCGTCCATAACCCGCTACTTGTCCTCAATCTCTCGAAGACTCGGCCTATGGTCGAATGAGTACGAATGACAGAGATTATGACAGAGATGTCATCCGCAAATGAGTAGATCGGATGCGATGTCTGCCTCAACAGATCGTTGATGAAAATAAGAAAAAGAGAAGAACAGAGCCCTGGGGTATACCTGCGGTTAATTTGTGCTTATTGGATGAGAAGCCATCTATAACGACTCGAATAGTGCGATCTTGGAGAAAGCTCGAAATAAATCGAACAAAGCCATTAGCGACACCAAATGCGACAAGCTTTGTTGGTAGTGCACCGGGCCAGATCCTATCAAATGCCTTGGAGATATCAAGAGCCACAACATTACTCTCACCAAACTGGTGGATTGGATGACTCCAACGTTCCGACAGAAGTGCCATGAGGTCGCCCGTAGAGCGATTTCTGCGGAACCCATATTGCTGGTCGCTAAGAAGGCCATTAGACTCTAAATACCTCACAAAACCTTGGAGAGAGAGGAGCATATCGCAATTCGCCGATAATTCGCAGGATGTTTGCCTCACCCTTCTTGGGTATTGGCTGAACGTTCGCAACCTTCCAACGCGCCGAGAAGACTCCCGCACGGTAGGCAAGTTTGAAAAGGTTGCGTAATGGACGAGCGAGCGTTGAAGAACACTTGCATCAGACAAGTGTTGATATGCCATGCGGGCCCGGGAATTTATTTACGTCTAGATTTTCAAGAACCCTTTTAACTCCACGAGTTTGAAAAAATATTTCGGGCATGACGCCATATACATTTTCGATTGAGGGGTGTGGTTGTTTGTTATCCGGCAGGGAAGAGTTCCCTGCATATACATCAGCCAACAGCTTAGCCTTATAAACCGGGTCAGTGAACGTTTGATCGTCCTTAACAAGAGTTCGAATAGATGAAGAACTACCCTTTACTCCTTACACGAACAACGAAGCAAGAACCTTAGTACGCGTATTTATTGACCAATCTTTCCAAAATTTTTGCACAACGATTTCCTCGACGACTACTACAATATCTAAGAAGTTTGTGCGAAATCGGTTCAGATTTAGATATAGCTCCCCTACATATGTTCGTCCGATTTTGAGAAGTATTGCAATAACCGATTCCGATTTAGATATATTGGGTTGCCCAAAAAGTAATTGCGGAATTTTTTTAAAGAAAGTAAATGCATTTTTAATAAAACTTAGAATGAACTTTAATCAAATATACTTTTTTTACATATTTTTTCTAAAGCAAGCTAAAAGTAACAGCTGATAACTGACAGAACAAAGAATGCAATTACAGAGTCACAAGCTGTGAAAAAATTTGTCAACGCCTACTATATGAAAACCCGCAATTACTTTTTGGGCAACCCAATAGCTCCCATATATTTATATTCCCATATATATTCGTCACATTTTGGAGGCCACCGTAGCGCAGAGGTTGGCATGTCCGCCTATGACGCTGAACGCCTGGGTTCGAATCCTGGTGAGACCATCAGAAAAAATTTTCATCGGTGGTTTTCCCCTCCTAATGCCGGCAACATTTGTGAGGTACTATGCCATGTAAAACTTCTCTCCAAAGAGGTGTCGCACTGCGGCACTCCATTCGGACTCGACTATAAAAAGGAAGCCCCTTATCATTGAGCTTAAACTTGAATCGGACTGCACTCATTGCTATGTGAGAAGTTTACCCCTGGTCCTTAGTGGAATGTTCATGGGAAAAATTTGCAATTTGCACATTTTGGGTAATTCGCAATAATGTTGTCATTTGTCAAACGTAATTATTACAGTTTGACCATATTTGCTCGAAATTTGATACGGATTGTTGAATAACCCAACTGCAATCATCCGGGGAGGTCCATCAAAATTGGTTCAGAATCAGATATATCTCCCATTTGTTCTTATAGGCTAGGTGTAGAGTATTATTCAGGCGGCAACGCGTTTTCTTACTGTTGTTGTATAGTTCACCGTAGTTAGCATGTCCGCCAATGACGCCCAACGCTTGGGTTTAAATCCTGGCGTGAACATCAGAAAATTTTTCAGCGCTGATTATCCCCTTACTAAAATTTTATGCTCACATTTTTTAAAATTTTCCATAAAATGTGAGTTTGAATAATTTTTTCACAAAAAAAGTAAACAATTTTCAAATTTTATTTTCATAAAATTTTAACTCAAACATTAACAGTTTAAGTTGCTGAGACCCAGGTTTTCTCTGTCCTTTTTCATTACTTTTAAGCTTTCCTCCCTTTTTCTAAGCGAACATTATTTACAAAAACAACTAAAAATCACAAAATCATTCTTCTAAACCCTAAAGGTCCTCTTCAAATATGGCAACAATCTGTGCAAGAAACATATTTTTTCTTTAAAAATGGTCTGCAAAACTTTTCTGCTTTAAAAATATATGCCAAAGGATATTTAAAAAAAAAAAACAAAAACTTATGTTAACTTGATACCAAAAATGATTTTATTTCTAATTTTTTAATTGACAAATCCAGTTAATATTTTTTTTTTTGTTTTCATTCAAAATTAATTATTATAAATTATTTTTTTTTTTAATTTTATTTCAAAAAAAAAAAAATGGAAAAAGTTAGTTTTGTTAATTTTTTTGTATAAAAGAAACTTTCATGAAGTAAACAAAATTTAGAAATTTTTAATCTAATTTGGGTTTGTTTACTCTGTAATCAGTAAGAAATTATTTTGTGATGATGTCAGCCACGCACGTTTTCATTTTTTCTTATTTTTCTTATTTTCAAAAGGACATTCAGTAGATCAAATTTATGAACAACCTTAACGCAGACGAAAAACAACCATAAATAATTATGAGTTTAGCATTTATTTTTTGTTTTTGTTTAACAATACCAGACTAGAGTGTTGCAAAAATAGAAATATATCACATTGTACAACGTATAAGCCCATACATGTCTGGGGCTGAAGCAATCAACGCAAGAAGAAGTAGAAAAAACTCTCACGACAATGACAAAATTAACACCCAACTCTAAAAGTCAATGTAAGGCGTTAAGCGTAAATGGCATTACGTTAGCTGCGTTCAGTGTTCTTTTTTTTCTTGTTTTAGTCGTTTTCAAAATTTCTTTGGTTGAGTTTGGTAGTTGCTGTTTGGGTTTTGTTTGTTTGTGGCGGCGAGAGTACGTTTGACGTTACGACTTTTTTTTATGATAACACGCGAGCGGGCGTTTTGTCGAGTTTTTTGCGTGTACAACAAATTCGCAATAATTTCCACGTTAAACTGTTGTCAAACTAAACGACGACCAACAGTTTTGTGTGTTGCAGCGGCAGCAGCAACAAAATAATCGCAAGAAACAGCAGCAACAACAACACCAACATGGAGAACAGTAAAACAATATTTACGATAACAGCCCAAGAATGAAAGAAAGCTCAAACAACAGCAACAAAAAAAAAACAGAAATTGTAAAAAAACTCTTTTTGAAAAAGCTAACAAAAAAAACCGAAAAAACGTCGGCTTCGATTTTAAACGGCTACAATATTCGAACTCATGCGACAGTCTGGTGACTGCAGGACTCTGCAGCAAGGCAAAAAAGGATCAAAAAGCATTTAATTTGCTCCAGAGGTAGAGAAGTAGGAGTCAAGCTGTGAGCCAGAGTAAGAGAGAGCGAGAGAGAGAGAGCAAGCCAGCGAGTGCCCAATATTTTGAAAAAAAAATTTAGCAGTCCAAATTTTTTTTCAAATTTTTTTAAATGCGCACAACAAAAACCTTTGCTTTGCCATAATAAAGGCTAGATTTGTTTCTAGGAAAATAAATTCGGAGAACAAAAGGTCCCTCAGTGATTTATCTCTGGCAGAGTTTAAACTTTTTCTAAACGGCGGCGCAGTTTATCTTGAAATCTCTACATGGTCTGTTGCATAGAAATCCGCGTCTTGTTTGAAGCACCACCTTTGTTCATTGCCTTAAAGTCAAGACTAAAAATTACCGGTGTTTTAAAACGCGCACAGAGCGAACTCTGAGTTATTACCAAAACGAGGGGGCGTTACCCAAACCACTGTTTACAGAAACGGAAAAGAGGGTTGAACTCTTTTAACATCATAATATAGCTCAACTGCTTCAACCCATAGAGAGCGGAAATTTCTTTTACTTGTTGTAGGCAACAACAATTACCAATATGGCGCCTGCGCAATGAAACCTGCAATTACTCTCTTGCTATATAGCTGAGCTCTTCTATTCGCTTTTAAAACAACAGTCTAACTGTTCACTCTTAGCAATTGGTCTAATAAGACTTTTTCATAACTTCCAGATTTCCCCATTTATCTAAAAATTCCAGTATAAACAAGAAATTCCCCTTACAAAGGCACAGCAATCAATGGAAATACCTATTCCCATATTAACACTCCTTAAACTGACTCTCTTTACCTTTCTTTTTTCATTATTATGCTCTCTCTCTCTCAGAATTTCTTTGTATAATCAAACACCCTAATTGATAAGTTATGATTACCCCTGAGTAAAACAACTGCAAGAGTGTTGGTGCCTTTTATATTATCTTCTCTCAGTATCAATACATGTGCTTGCGTGTGTAGCCTTTTACTCTTCTTCTCCTAGTACAGTTGTTGGTGTTCTTGTTTCCCTCTCCATGACTGTTGATGTTCTAAGCCCCATGAGTTTGAGTGCCCTGCTGTGTTTGGTGTGTTTAACTTTGCTGGCAGTCTCCCCTTTTCTTAACATTGCTGTTGTTGTTGTTGCTGCTGATGGCCTTTGCCATTGTAGCTGTTTTTGTTGTTTCTGGCTGCTTGTCGTCATTCTGCGTCGTAAACTCGTAAATCATTCAATTCAATGGAGTATGCCAATTTATAAATGGTTGCGTGTATATAGTATGTTTTTGTTGTGTGCTGTTGTTGGCAGTGAGCTGTGTTGATGTTATTGTTGTTGCAACTGTATCTATCTTCTTTTTTTCTTAGGAGTTGATTGTTTTCTCTCATTCCTCACCTCTTAATGATGATAATGTTAGTTGGTATGTGGTATTCTCTTGGTGTTTGTCCTATCGAATGTGTGCGATGACCGTTATTTTGGACTTGCATTGCTTTGTTGTTTTTCGTTTTTTTTTTTTAACGAGTTGTTGGTATGACAGCCCCAATTTTGATACAAATTTATTTGTACGAGAGATTTTGAACAAATCACTTAATTTACTAAATTCTTAATGGAATTAGCTTTTTGTTAAAAACTTTTTAATAAAATATGGCATTATTTTAATAAAATCGTGTCAACTACAAATCTTCAAAACCAACCACAGATGACCACCACGTGGTGTATTTCGTGGTATTCAACATAAGCAGCCGTTAATGATAATGAAGTAAAATATTGGACCTTTTCTCTATACAACCTGTTTAAAGGGTTTTCAAAGGGTCCATGGTCCTATTTGTTAAAATTCTCAAACTGTGTCAAGCAACTAAACAGAAGGAGAATGAGACATTTTTGTCTTTGAGAAAATGTTAATAATTTTTTACGTTCAGATATTATTTTCTTAAAATTTTAACTTTAGAGAGAATTTGTAAAACAATATGTCGAAAAAATAATCAATTTCATAGAAATTTTCTTTCACAAAAAATTTTGTCAACTGAGAATATTTAATTAAATTTTTTTTAAATCAGATTTTTCAAAAAATTCGTTAATATTCAAAGGATTTTTTTTTTAAATTTTGCCATCTCTGGCCTTGATTTCATCAAAAAGTAAGTATTCTCGGTGGTGTAGGGTATTATATAGTCGGACCCGTCGGACTTTTAGCTCTCCTTACTGGTTTTGTTAGAAATTTTGTTTTTAGAAGTAATTTCACAAAATTTTGTCTTTAGAGAAAATTTCATAGAAATTTTGTCTTTAGAGAAAATTTCATAGAAATTTTGTCTTTAGAGAAAATTTCATAGAAATTTTGCCTTTAGAGAAAATTTCATAGAAATTTTGTCTTTAGAGAAAATTTCATAGAAATTTTGTCTTTAGAGAAAATTTCATAGAAATTTTTCTTTAGAGAAAATTTCATAGAAATTTTGTCTTTAGAGAAAATTTAGAAAGAATTGCAACAAAATCTTGAGAATTTTTCATTGAAACTTGTCTCTAAAGAAAATTTAATTGAAATTTTATTTTAGCAAAAATTTGTTTAAAATCATATTTTAAAGGTAAAATGTTTGTGAACATAGTTGCACTTTATAAACTTACCTGTAAAATGTCGATTAAATTTGTCGATTGTTGAACAAACGAATTACACAGAAGGTATTTAGTATTCATAAGACACATAACATTAATTTTTTTTATTTTTCTATTTGCTAAATTTAGTACTTTTTTTGCCAAGTAAATAAGATGACTTTACCTCTATTTATTTTCTTTGGTAAAGATCTTGACCAACAAAACTTCATATCGTCTTCACCTCAGACAAAGAACTTAATCAACACCTAAACAAATCTGAGTACTTGACATTTTCACCACCTCTTTTTCTCCCACTCTCGCACACTTGTTGCACAAAACCAACAACAACAAGGCTAATGGATACACACACGACGTAATACAAACACGAAAACCGATGCTCCTCTTAATTGCTTAATTTGCAAATTCTTTTTTTGCTATTTTCAATGCTTTTGCACTGAATTTCCATATAAATGTATTAATATTTTAATAGCACTTCACTTTTCTTTTGATTTATTACATAATAAGATAGATTTTATGGGTTTAGATCACTTTTTAACTGAAACTTTTAAGAGGGCAAACTTTTACGTGCGACCGATTGCAAAATTATAACGAAACTGAGAAGAAAGTGATTGGCAACTACGCAATTAGATGTTAACGGGGGGAGGGGGAACAAAAGAGGTAAAAACCAAAATAGTGAGACAGTGTTGTCAATGCAATTGAGAACACTATGGCTTATTAATATACAAGAGAATATTTTTTTGATATATTAAAACCGAAAGAAGCTTGAATTTCACAATAATGTTGAGTTTTAGTTAATTAAGATGAGGAGAAACTTCTTCTTGGAATGTTTTTTATTTCAAGTGATTCGATCTACGAGAAGTTACAAGTTTACTTTTCATTGAAATAAAGTTCTTAAGGATCGACTTATCTTTTCGTTTCGGTTTAGGTTTCTTTAACCCGAACCACCCTGAAAATGTTTGGTAAATATGTATTTAACCGATTTGTCATGGTTATGATTGAATTTTGCTGTAAAAACTCATCCAAATTCTTGTGTTAATAGGTCAATAAGCAGCAATTTATCTTTTCATTTCAGATTTCTTTAATGGGCCCAATGCCTTTAATCGCTAAAGGTCTACATAGCAGTCATATTCAAATATAATCCCATCTAGTCCATTTTGGGTGAGAATGTCGAATGTGTCGTCAGACAGAAATTACTCTATACAAGACACTGATATTACCCAAGTTTCTATACAGATCTCTGGGTACATGGGTACTTAATAAATCAGAACAGGCAGTACATGGCGTGTTGGAAAAAAACATTTATACACAAAAAATAAGTGGTCGAAAATTTCAAATTTTTCTTGGAAAAAAAATTCATACACAGCAAAAAAAGTTGGCCGAAAATTTAAAATGTTTTCCTTTTTCGTACGATTTTAGGAATGAAAACGAGCTAAACTTTAATATAGAGATGCAAATGCTAATTTTGCCCATGAACATTCCACTAAGGAACTGTGGCAATCTTCTCACAGATCAATGAGTGCAGTCCGATTCTAGTTTTAAGCTCAATGATAAGGGGCCTCCTAGTTATAGCCGAGTCCGAACCACGTGCCGCATTGCAACACCTCTTTGGAGAGAAGTTTTTCATGGCATTGTACCTCACAAATGTTGCCAGCATTAGGAGGGGAAAGCCAACGCTGAAATTTTTTTCTGACGGTTTCGCCAGGATTCGAAACCAGGCGTTCAGCTTCATAGGCGGACATGCTAACCTCTGCGCTACGATAGTCTCATTCAATGAATAGCATAGCAAAAAATATTTAATGTCGCAAAAACAATTTTGTGAAAAGACAGCATTTTTGAATCAAATTTTCTGTACGTACAAAATTTTGATTAAATGTACTTAACTTAGCTTCTCTTAATACAAATCTTCTCAAAGAACAACTTTTTTGAAATCTCCCTAATGGAAAAATAGGTTGAAAAAAATTTTAAGGCAATATTTCGATAAAAATTTTTTATAAAACAATTTAAATATAAAAATTTGATAACACTTTCGTTATAGGCAAAATGTTGATGGAATATTCGCTAAAGAGCGACAAATTTTGTTAAAAGATTTTGTTTAGAAAAAAATGCATAACAATTTTATCTCAAGAAAAAATTCCTGAAATTTTATCATAACAGAAATTTTCATTGACATACTGTCTTTAGAAAAAATTTCTTAGAAATTTTGTTTGTAAAGAAAATATCATTAAAATCTTGTTTTGGAGAAATTTTTATTAAAATTTTGTCATTAAAAAAAATCGTTAAAATTTTGTTTTTAGAACAAAATTGATGGTAATATTGTCTTTAGAGAAAATTAAGTTAAAATATTAAATTTATAGAAAATGTCATTAAAATGAGGTTTTCATACACTTACCTGAGAAATATCAACTCTAATGATATTTTTATAGGAAACAAATATATACATTATTATTTTTAATGGCTGCTTTGCAACACTTTTTGAAGTAATCACTATTTTTTTTTCTTTGGTGAAGATCTTGCCTGACCTTCATACCTTCTTCACCTCAGGCAAAGAACTTAATCAACACTTGAACAAATCTGAGAGTTTGACATTTTCGCCACCTCTTTCTCTTCCACTCTCACTCTCACACACTCGTTGCACAAAGCCAACAACAACGCGGCTAATGGATACACACGCGACATAATGTAAACACGAAAACCGTTGCTCCTCTTAAATGCTTTTTGCTAATTCGTTTTTTGCTATTTTCAATGGTTTTTCACTGAATTTCCATATAAATCTATTCATATTTTAATTGCACTTCACTTTTCTTTTGTTTTATTACACTTTTAGATAGATTTTATGGGTTTAGATCACTTTTGAACTGCAACTTTTGGGAGGGCTAAACTTTGCGTGCGACCGATTGAAAAATTATAACGAAATTGTGAAGACATTGATTGACATCAAGCAACTAGTCGTTTGCGGGGGGAGGGGGAACAAACGAGGTAAGAAGCAAAATAGTGAGACTAGTGTTGTCAAATGCAATTAAGAGCACTATGGTACCAAGTTTTTGATTTATTTAAGGGCTCATTAAGGAAAAGCTTGTATTTCACAATAATGGAGTCTTTAAGTTAATCTGGATAAGGAATTGAATTTGTTGGAAATTTTTCCTATTCACAGACCCAACAAATTTATTTTGACATGATTTTCATTTTAAGAGATTCGACCCACGGAAACTTTCAAGTTTTCTTTTCTTTGAAATAAAGTCATTAGAGTCTAAACCTAGTCAAAGCGTCAGAGGCCAGCGTCATAAGAAATGACCATAAAATAACTTGACGTTGACTTTTTGATTGGGTTTAGATGCTTAAACAGCTATTTGTCTTTTCAATTCGGTTTCTCGTTTTTTATTGCTCCCAGACCATTGATGTTGCACTATATATAACACTGATACTATCAGTGTTGCCATATGGTTCGCAGACGTTCGCCACAATTCTACTCAGAAGAAGACTTGGGCAAGATAATTTAGTTTGTCCAAGCATAGACGACATTGACGACAATGTCAACAGGATTACGACTGCACTAGTGGAGTCTTTTGAAGATAGTTGTCCTCTTCGAGAAAGGAAATCAACCCAAGAAAAGCACTGGATGACCGGCGATATTAGCGGCATTGGGAAAGAGGTCCACAGACTTTTTAACAGAGCACATTGTAAAAAGGCGAAAGTTTATTGGGATGTGTATTATTGCCAATTTTGTCCTTGAACATTCCACTAAGGAACTTATAGCCGAATCCGAAAGGCGTGGCGCAGTGCGACACCTCTTTGGAGAGAAGTTTTACATGGCAAAGTACCTCACAAATGTTGCCAGCATTAGGAGGGGAAAACCACCGCTGAAAATTTTTTCTGATGGTCTCGCCAGGATTCGAACCTAGGCGTTCAGCGTCATAGGCGGACATGTTAACCTCTGCGCTACGGCGGCTACGATGTCATTAGGACGACGAAAATCTTATGGGGGATTCAGATCGTGAGAAGACGGGGCTATTACTGAAAGGAAGTAAGAAGGAGGTCAGTATAGCTTTTGATATCATAACGGGACACATGGGACTACGAGCTCATTTACGCAAAATTGGTGCGGAAAATGACGGGATGTGTAGGGCATGCAGGGAAGATGATAAGACATTAGAGCCTTTCCCATGTCATTTCCCTGCTTTCGCGTCCTAACAGATAACGGCACTTAGGTGGGAACACAATATCAAACATGAACCAGCTTAGCGGGGTGGCATGGAAAACAATTAAGTATCTCGGAATTCCTAACTTAGATTTTCTTTTCGAGGTTACTTTTTTAGTATTTAGAGCGCACAACAAGCCGATTATTGGCTTGTTTGTATGCTCATAGTGGCATGGGGCGGTTTAAAATCCGCACACCTTTTCAACATAATCTAAGTTTCAACATTCCTCTTAAGCCCAAAAGCCTAGTGTTAAACAAACTAAAACTAGTTCAACATTTCTCCATGACACAAATTCGAGTAAAATAATCACTTTGGAAAAAAAACAGCAAATAAAACAATAAAACACAGAAATGTCAAGAAAACAACACAAATCATGAGGTAATTTGATATTTTAGTACATTTTTAGGGCACTCTCAACCAAAAATAAAAAATCCTTCTGCAGTACATAGTAGTTGGCACAAAAACAATGAAAAGGACTACAGGCAGGCAAACACACAAATCAATACTGACACCGTAATGAAAGAAATCCTTTGGACAGCAAATATTTAACAACAACATAAAAAAAAACCAAAATCAACAAAATTCCTAAAACTACTAAACTATAGGAATTTGTTTTGCTCTGAAATTTTATAGTTATGAATCATCATCCTGCCCGATTTTTAGTTTTCACTCTATGATTTTGTTTGTCTCTTGTGTGTGTGTGTGTGTGTGTGTGTGTGTGAGTGTATGTTTCGAGAAATTCCTGGGGGTTTTGTTTGCAAAAATTCCTTTGAATTATGTTTTCATTGTTAATTAACCTTTAAATTTGCTCTTAATTGTAAGTGAGTGAGTGTCCTTTTCTGCTAAAGTGGGGCAAACTGTCTGCAATTATTAAATTTTCAAGCTGTCAAAATAAATATTAAATTACTTGCACACTCACTCCAATTCCAAGGAAATGTGGATTTTTGTATTGGAGCCTTACACTTTGAATGATTTGGAGGCTGGGAAATTTGATATCCTAACATTCTTTGTAAGTTGTTAAATAACTTTAACTACCCGCAAATATAAAAAAAAAAACAAATAAAGGAGCACCTTTAACGAAATAGGGCACCAATATTTCCTGGATACATTTTTGGGTATCTTTAAGATAGTTCTTTTAAATAATATCTCTACCTTCTCTATCTTATTGCAGTGTCTTCTAGTTCTTCGTGTTGTTTTTTTTTTAATCTGGGAAATTCGCAGAAAATTTAAATTCAACAAATTGCATATGATCTTTGTTTTATATCTATGAAGAGCTGGTTGAGTTGACTGAACATGGGCCACATATCACTCCTTTAACCTTACGGCAGTGGTCGCTGCAATTTGTCTATCCACAATATCCAGAGGCATTAGATGTTGCATTAAATTCAGTGCATTAGTTGGTGTCGCCCTCAGTGCGGCTTTGATGCACAAACAAGCCATACTTTAGATTAGGTATTGAGTTTAGGCGGTAGGTGGACTTTTGAGGCGCAGTCCACCAGACCACAACACCATATAGCATTATAGGTCTGACAACAGCGGTATATATCCAATGCATGACACCCGGTCTCAACCCCCAACTTTTGCCAATGACTCTCTTGCAGGTATATAGAGCAAGAGATCCTTTCTTGCCCTTTCCAAAAATTTGGATTTGAAGTTCAATTTCCTGTCCAGCAAAACACCCAAATATTTTGCGCTTTCTGTAAATGTAACATTCGCTCCACCCAAGGAGACAGGTTCCACTGTAGGCAACTTGTATCACCTGCTGACAAGAACTACTTTTGTCTTGCACAGATTTATATCTAGACCACTTTCGAGAGCCCACATCTGTGTTGCATGTAGAGGTTCCTGAAGTATATCTCTTAGAGTGCTGGGAAACTTTCCCCTAACCGCAATTGCCACATCATCAGCATACGCGACCACTTTTACGCCTTTTTCTTTCAAAGACAATAATATATTGCTAATGGCTATATTCCAAAGTAGAGGAGACTGTACCTTGAGGTGTTCCTCTGCTGACCCATCTTTTTTGATCCTCAGATCCCAAGCCTGCCGTAATGCATCTTTTAGTAAGTAAGTTATTAATAAACTTTCTTAGGGTACAGTTGATGCCTAGAAACTCCAACTCCTTCATGATTGATGTCGGTTTTACATTACTGAAAGCACCTTCAATGTCAAGAAATGCTACCATTGTATATTCCTTGAGAGCGAGGGAACCCTCTTTGTAGCCGACTGGATCGTGAAGGGCTGTTTCAGTGGATTTGCCTTTACTATAGCATGCTGCTGCCACGACAGGCGATCTTCCGGGATCTTTACCCTAAGATATGTCTCTATCAACCTCTCAAGAGTTTTCAGCATAAAGGATGACAGGCCAGTGGGACGAAAATCGTTCGCCTTCGTGTGGTAGGGTTTTCCTGATTTTGAAATAAAAATAAGAATTGCGCCATCTAGAGGCTTTAGAAGTCATGATCCCAGATCGTTTTATATGGCAGCTATATCAGGTTATGTATCAATTTGAACCATATTTATCGCAATTGTTGAAAGTCATAACAAAATACTTCAAGCTAAATTTCAGCCATATCGGATGAGAATTGCGCCCTCTAGTGGTTCATGAAGTCAACATGAAAGGTCGCTTTATATGGCAGCTATATCAGGCTATAGACCGATTTAAACCATATTTGGCACATTTTTTGGAAGTCATAACAAACAAATTCATGCAAAATTCCAGCCAAATCGGGTGAGAATTGCGCCCTCTGGAGGTTCATGAAATCGAAATGAAAGATCGGTTTATATGGCAGCTATATCAGGCTATAGACCGATTTCAACCATATGTAGCACAGTTGCTGTAAGCCATAACAAAACACTTGATGCAAAATTTCAGCCAAATCGGATAAGAATTGCGCCCTCTAGTGGCTCAAGAAGTCAAGACCCAAGATCAGTGTATATATGGCAGCTATATCAGGTTACGAACCGATTTAAACCAGACTTAATACAGTTATTGGAAGTGATACCAAAACGCAATGTGCTAAATCTCAGCCATATCTGATAGGAATTGGGCCCTCTAGATGCTTAAGACCCAAGACCAGTTTATATGGCAGCTATATCAAAACATGGACCGATTTGGCCCATTTACAATCCCAACTGACCTACACTAAATTTCGAGGAGCTAGCTTTACTTTTTCGAAAGTTAGCGTGCTTTCGACAGACGAATTGTAAATGTCATAAAAATGTACTAAAAGAGATACAAATGCCGATACTCGAAAGCTTCTTGGCGGGCTTAAATAAATTTGATAACAATAGCCCATTTGTTTTACTTTCCCCTTTGTTATACCATTCAACGGGTAACCTCTTTCACCTTCACCTTGGTGAGAACTGTAAATCTGTGATCCCACAAGTCCATAACCAGTTGATGGGCACTTGGTTAACTTCCAAACCATCCACATACTATTATCTTATTAGAGCGGCCCCTTACGAACGGGGCGTCTCCCCCATTTTTATTCAGAGGGGGTTAGTGTACGGCCTTTGCCATTGAGGTCTCTCTGAATGCTTTGATTCAAACATGACAAATGACCACTCATTTGAAAGACACACTCTTCGCCTGTCAGAATCATGCAGACTTAAACCCCGTTTACACTGCTCTTTAAATCCGGATTTGATGGCTCGATCAGCTGTTTTCCCTTTATAAAATCAGCTGACGAGACCCTTAAATCCGGATTAAATTAGCAGTGTAAACGGGGTTTAACTTTTTAATGTAAAACTGTTACAATTTTATAGTTAAAAAACTGAACAAACCCATCATAATTTTTGGGTTGCCATATGGCAACACCAGGGCGATCCAGATAACTGCTATCCAGGTATCTTGTTGGGTTGTTCCACATGGGTACGACATTTGCTGTTAAAACTGATAGTTTTGAACATATATGAAGGTTAGTTCTGTTTTATTGAAGAATTGTTCGAAATGAAGGACGTTGGTTATGAAGAGAAGGTTGGTAATGAGGTGAAGAACGGTAAGGAGTTGAAGGTTGGAAAGGTGAAGCGATGTGGTGGAGTATGGATGAGGAGTAAGTAGACTGCACTGAAATGTTCGACGAGTTGAAGGCCACTCTACCTTGTTTTCGGAGCAGGTCGTATGGAGTGGGGTGTATATGTAGGCGTGTATTCCTGTGGGTTTTGCTGATTTTTTCACACGGTTTCGCTGATATTCCTTGTGAATAGCGGAATATATACAGAGTTGTGTAAAAGTTTTGGTGGCATTCCTGTCTTGGCTCAGTCTTGTGTTGAGTCATTTTGAGTTATGCCAACTGTTTTCTGTTGTTTTTCTGTTTGTGGTGTTGCTACGGGTTGGTGCTTGCATCATCTCTCAAAGTTACCAGTGCGGAACTCAGGAGCACCTGTAACTTGGGTTCCAGCCTGATTACGGTGAGGCTCTAGTTGGGAGCAATGAGGTGGCTAAGGTGTAGACTTAAAATCGCATGAAGGGTAGTTTTTGTTCAGTGTAGTTTTACATGTAATCAACCGAATGCCGTAACCCATAGATAGGAGAGGGTTTCAGATGGTGATCCCCTCCTAATCAAGGGGGAGATTACTTGAAGGTTACCAGTCCGGAACTGTTTGGAGTTAAACTGGAAGTAATTAGGCTGCGTGGTTGGAACAGAGTCCTTAATCTGATACCACGGGAGTCAGAAGCCCCTGGATTTTCGGTTCCAGCCTGGCTACGGTGAGGCCCCAGTTAGGAGCAATGAGGTGGCTAAGGTGTAGACATAAAATCACATGAAGGGCAGTTTTTGTTCGGTTTGGTTTTACATGTAATCAACCGAATGCCGAGGCCCAGAGATCGGAAAAAGTTTTAGATGGTGCTCCGCTCCTAACCAAGGGGGAGATTCCTTAAAGGTGACCAGTCCGCAACTGTTTAGAGTTCAACTGGAAGTAGTTAGACTAGGTGGTTGGACCAGAGTCTTTAATCTGATACCACGGCAGTCAGAAGCCCCTGGATTTTCGGTTCCAGCCTGGCTATGGCGAGGCCTCAGTTGAGATCAACGTGGTGGCTGTGATTTAGACCTTAAATCGCAGAAAGGGCAGTTTTTGCTTGGTGTGATATTGGATGTAATCAATTGGATGCCGTGACCCAGATATCGAAAAGAGTTTCAGATGGTGCTCCGCTCTCAACCAAGGGGGAGATTACTTCCAAACAACGAGGGATCGCATTGGTACTCATACTAGCTTGGGTTGTGGATGGAGGCGTTGGTAGACGCATTTTATTTAGCCGGGGCCAAAAACAGTGCAGGATTAGGTCAACATGGCAGGTGCCTGCAGAGAATACCATTAGGACTTGCCGATGTGATCTAAGAGGTTTTTGATGGAATTCAGTCACTTAATAGCATGTCCGCCTATGATGCCTGGAACGCCTGGGTTCAAATCCTGGCGAGACCATCATTAAAATTTTCAGCGGTGGTTATCCTCTCCTAATGCTGGCGATATTTGTGAGATGCTTCTCCTCAAAAGAGGTGTCGCACTGCGACACGCCGTTCGGACTCGGCTATAAAAAGGAAGTCCCTTATCATTGAGCTTAAAACTTGAATCGGACTGCACTCATTGCAATGTGAGAAGTATGTCCATGTTCCTTAGTGGAATGTTCAAGGTCAAATTTGCATATGCAAAGGCCAAATGATCGGTTATCACCTGATTTAGGAAACCTTCGAGATACTGCCGTATCTTCCAGATGTCCCACACTATGGAATATTTTTAATATTTGTTTTCTATAATTACATCACTCTTTTACATAGCCCCTTTCATATTGCCCTCGTATTAAAAGTCGATTTCATATCATTTTGGATAATTTGTGTGTGTGTTTTTTGTCGTGAATGGATTTACAAGTGATTGAAAACACAACTAGTTTTGTAGCTCCTTTTGTTTGATTGTGCCCATTATAAATGTTGACAGTATAATTAAAACTCTCCGATATGTTGTAGATGTGATGTGATTTGATGTGATTATTGTTTTCAAGAGGGCCGTTTTTCAGAAATGGACAGATAGATATACAAACAAGTGTGCATGGTCATACATACTCGTACTCCTATAGCCTATAGACATGTGCAACTATTTAAATAGATTTTTGAAAAAAAAAATTGTTTTAGAAAAAAAGAGAATTTTTTCTTATATTAACGTGCCACATATCTGTGTGAGTTGTACATATGTCAACTCAATTGAATTGAGTGTTTAATTTGTTGATGATTTCTTTTGTTAAAATTGTTACATTTTGACAAATGGTTTAATAAACCCCATAGACAAAAAACACGACAACAACAACAACTACAAGTACATGATATTTACACAAAAATATTCGAATGGCAAAACAAGCAAGCAAGTCAATACGAAATCTCAAGAGCTTTGAGTTTCAGCAAAAATTAATGGCTGACTTGTTTTTCTTGCTTAGCATATTGAACTACCCCAGAAGCAAATTTTGTGGAGCTGAAGTACCAACCTGTTGCTATTGTAGCTGCTGCTGAAACAATGTCTTTAAACTATGATAACCTATTTTTTAACTCAATATGTTTTGCTTTTTTTTTTGTATGAAAAATACGCCAAATCATTTGTTAGTGGAAATATTGAAAAATTTTAATTGGTAGATAATCGTGTCATAGGACTTAATTCAACAACATTAAATGTAAGTGATTTTTTAATCACCTGGCTTAAAATTTTTTTTCTGCAAAACTTTTATGGATATTGTCCCCTGAGGAGTTTTTGTTTAATGCTGCTGAATCCCCATGTTTATGTATTTCTTAGTCTACAGAAACATGGTTGCGGTGTAAGACCAGCAACTCAGCTTTTACTTTGAAAAAGAAACAAGTAAAAGCGCGCTAAGTTCGGCCGGGCCGAATCTTGGGTACCCACCACCATAGATTCCGCTCGAAATGTACACTCACAAACTGAGTTTGTAATTGAATTATTTTGGTCTCAAGAAGTCACATCAGAATATGGGTACATAGGGGGCACATATCACCACTGACCGATTCAGATAAAACTTGGCACTGATGTAGTAAGACATAAGAACGGTTTTTGGGCCGAATTTCAGCCAAATCTGGTGAAAATTTTGGATTTCATGGGCTCAAGAAGTGAAATCCGGGAATCGATTTATATGGGGGCTATATCTGTTTATCGGCCGATTTGGATAATTCTTGGCTTGAATGTTGCAGGTTATAACTCAAGTCATTGTTCCAAATTTCAGCCAAATCGGAGGAAAATTGAGGCTTCTAAGGGCTCAAGAAGTCAAATCCGGGGATCGATTTATATGGGGGCTATATCTGTTTATCGACCGATTTGGATCATTCTTGGCATGGATGTTGAAAGTCATAACGTAAGTCTACTTTCCAAATTTCAGCCAAATCGGATGAAAATTGAGGCTTCTAAAGCCTCAAGAAGTCAAATACGGGGATCGGTTAATATGGGGGCTGCATATGTTTATCGACCGATTCAGATCATACTTGCCACGGATGTTGGAAATGACAACATAAGTCTGTTTTCCAAATTTCAGCCAAATCATACGAAAATTGAGGCTTCTAAGGCCTCAACAAGACAAATCCGGGGATCGGTTTATATGGGGGCTGTATATGTTTATCGACCGATTCAGATCATACTTGCCACGGATGTTGGAAGTCGTAACTTAAGTCTATGTTCCAAAGAATAGCCAAATCGGATGAAAATTGAGGCTTCTAAGGGATCAAGAAGTCAAATCCGGGGATCGGTTTATATGGGGGCTATATCTGTTTATCGACCGATTCAGATCTTACTTAGCGTGGATATTGGAAGTCGTAGCGCATGTTCTTTTTCCAAACTTCAGCCGAATTGTATGAAAAATGAGGCTTCTAATATTTCAAGAAGTCAAATCCGGGGATCAGTTTATATGGGGGCTATATCTGTTTATATACCACCTCATATCGTACTTGGCACGGATATTGAAAGTTATAACTCAAGTCATTGTTCCAAATTTCAGCCAAATCGTATGAAAATTGAGGCTTCTAGGGGCTCAAGAAGTCAAATCTGTGGATCGGTTTATATGGGGGCTATATCTGTTTATCGACCGATTCGGGTCATTCTTGGCATGGATATTGGAAGTCGTAACATCAGTCATTGTTCCAAATTTCAGCCAAATCGTATGAAAATTGAGGTTTCTAAGGGCTCAAGAAGTTAAATCCTGGGATCGGTTTATATGGGGGCTATATCTGTTTATATATCAATTCGGATCATAGCTGATACGGATGTTGGAAGTCATAACTTAAGACTTTGTTCCAAATTTCAGCCAAATCGGATGAAAAATGAGGCTTCTAAGGCCTTAAGAAGTCAAATCCGGGGGTCGGTTTATATGGGGGCTGTATATGTTTATCGACCGATTCAGATCATACTTGACATGGATGTTGTTAGTCGCAAAGCAAGTCTTTTTCCAAATTTCCGCTGCATTGTATGAAAATTGATGCTTCAAAGGGCTCAAGAAGTCAAATCCGCTAATCGGTTTATATGGGAACTATATCTGTCTTTCGACCGATTCAGAACATACTTGGCATGGATGTTGAAAGTCATAACTCGAGTCTACGATCCAAATTTCAGCCAAATCGTATGAAAATTAAGGGTTCTAAGGGCTCAAGAAGTCAAATCCGGGGATCGGTTTATAAGGGGGCTATATCTTTTTATCGGCCGATTCGAATCATTCTTGGCTTGGATGTTGCAGGTTATAACTCAAGTCATTGTTCCAAATTTCAGCCAAATGGGATGAAAATTGAGGCTTCTAAAGGCTCAAGATATCAAAACCGGGGATCGGTTTATATGGGGGCTATATCTGTTCATCGACCGATTCGGATCATTCTTGGCATGGATATTGGAAGTCGTAACACTAGTCATTGTTCCAAATTTTAGCCAAATCGGATGAAAATTGAGGCTTCGAAGGCCTCAAGAAGTCAAATCCGGGAATCGGTTTATATGGGAGCTATATCTCTTTATCGACCGAATCGAATCATTCTCATCGTGGGTGTTGGAAGTCGTAACGCAAGTCCTTTTTCCCAACTTCAGCCGAATTGTATGAAAAATGAGGCTTTTAAGGCCTCAAGAAGTCAAATCCGGGGATCAGTTTATATGGGGGCTATATCTGTTTATCGACCGATTCGGCTAATTTTTGACATGGATGTTCAATGTCATAACTCAAGTCTTTGTCTCAAATTTCAGCCAAATCGGATGAAAATTTGGGCTTCTTAAGGTTCAACAAGTCAATTCCGGGAATCGGTTTATATGGGGCTATATCTGTTTATCGACCGATTCGGATCATATTTGGCATGGATGTCGCAGGTCATAACTCAAGTCTTTGTTCCAAATTTTAGTCAATTCGTAAGAAAATTGAGGCTTCTATAAGCTCAAGAAATCAAATCCAGAGATCGGGTGATATGGGGGCTATATCTGTTTATAGACCGATTTGGATCATACTTCAAACGGATGTTGGAAGTCATAACTCGAGTCTATGTTCCAAATTTCAGCCAAATCGGATGAAAATTGAGGCTTCTAAGGCCTCAAGAAGTCAAATCCGGGGATCGGTTTATATGGGGACTGCATATGTTTATCTACCGATTCAGATCATACTTCCCATGGATTTTGAAAGTGGTAACTCAAGTCTTTGCTCCAAATTACAGCCAAATCGGATGGCAATTGAAGCTTCTAAGGGCTCAAGAAGTCAAATCCGGGGATCGGTTCATATGGGGGCTATATCTGTTTATCGACCGATTCGAATCATTCTTGGCATGGATGTTGAAAGTCATAACTCGAGTCTACGTTCCAAATTTCAGCCAAATCGTATGAAAATTGAGTCTTTTAAGGGCCCAAGAAGTTAAATCCTGGGATCGGTTTATATGGGGGCTATATCTGTTTATAGATTGATTCAGTCATACCTGACACGGCTGTTGGAAGTAATAACTCAAGTCTTTGTTCCAATTTTCAGCCAAATCGTACGAAAATTTAAGCTTCTGAAGGCTCAAAAAGTCGAATCCGGGGATCGGTTTATATGGGGGATGTATATGTTTATCGACCGTTTCTGATCATACTTGCCATGGATGTTGAAAGTGGTTACTCAAGTCTTTGTCCCAAATTACAGCCAAATCGGATGGCAGTTGAGGCTTCTAAGGGCTCAAGAAGTCTAATCCGTGGATCGGTTTATATGGGGGCTATATCTGTTTATCGACCGATTCGGATCATATTTGGCATTGATGTCGCAGGTCATAACTCAAGTCGTTGTTCCCAATTTCAGTTAAATCGCATGAAAATTGAGGCTTCTAAGGCCACAAGAAGTCAAATCCAGGGATCGGTTTTTATGGGGGCTATATCTGTTTATCGACCGATACAGATCATACTTGGCGTAGATGTTAGAAGTCGTAACGCAAGTCCTTTTTCCCAACTTCAGCCGAATTGTATGAAAAATGAGGCTTCTAATATCTCAAGAAGTCAAATCCGGGGAATCAGTTTATATGGGGGCTATATCTGTTTATATACCACCTCATATCGTACTTGGCACGGATGTTGAAAGTTATAATTCAAGTCTTTGTTCCAAATTTCAGCCAAATCGTATGAAAATTGAGGCTTCTAGGGGCTAAAGAAGTCAAATCTGTGGATCGGTTTATATGGGGGCTATGTCTGTTTATAAACCGATTCGGATCATACGTAGCATGGATATTCGGATTCGTAACTCAAGTCTTTGCTCCAATTTTCATCCAAATCGGATGAAAATTGAAGAAAGCCCCTTGAAATTTTGCACAGATACTTTTTAATGATGTAGGTCATTGTGGATTGCAATTTAGTTATATCGGTTCATATTTGGGTATAGCTCCCATATAAACCGATCTCCTGATTTGACTTCTTGATGCCTTACAAGCCGCAATTTTTGTCTGACTTGGCTGAAATTTTGCATGTAGTGTTCCGTTATGATTTTCAACAACCACTAAGTAAAGTCCAAATCGGTCTATAACCTGATATAGCTCCCATGTAAACCGATCTACCGATTTGACTTCTTGAAGCCCTACAAGCTGCAATTTGTGTCCGAATTGGCTGAAATTTTGCATGTAGTGTTCCGTTATGACTTCCAACAACTGTGCCAAGTACGATCCGAATCGGTCTATAAGCTGTCATAGCTCCCATATCAACCGATCTTCCGATATGACTTATTGAGCCCTAACAAGCCGCAATTTTTGTCCAATTTGGCTAAAATTTTGCTTGCAGTGTTTTGTTACGACTTCCAACAGCCCTGCCAAATACGGTTCAAATCAGTCTATAACTTTATATAGCTCCCATGTAATACGGTCTTTCGATTATCCTTGTTTGGTTCCTAGAAGCTTTAATTTTTGCTGGTTTGACAAAAGTTTGGTACGAAGAGTAAAATTATGCCCTTCAAATAAACTTATTTTGTAAAAATTTTTGGTGGCGGGTTCCCTAGATTTGGTGCGGCCGAATTTAGCACGCCTTTATTTTTTTCCAAGATCCCAATAAGCAAAATCTTTTAACACTGCAAGACTGATTATAACCTTACCGTCCATGTCCTCGAACCAAGACCATACCACTTGGTGCAATCTGTGATCGCCCGGCTTTTTGTCCACACTACCGTGTTGTGGTCTGGCAGTCTTAAACAGATCTCAGTCACTGGGTTCTCAATGTAGACCCACACGCCCACTCTGTCCTATTGCTTTGATCCATAGGTGTAAAATGATTTTCCAGATGGCAATACTATGGTTCCGTCCATCCAAGTCTGTGCCGCTGGCAGCAGTGTCACAGAACCACTATTAAACCACCTAACTTCGAGCAGATAATTGGAATATCCGTGCCGATGTTGTCTATATAGCAGCACTTTTGGCTTTAGCTGCCATGTATACCAATCCCCCAAACATTTGAAACCCACAACAGTAAATGAATGCACTATCATGTTATTATTTCTCTCAAAATCTTTACAGATCAGATTGTTCTGTACTTCTATAAACCTTATCGGAAACATGAATTGGAGCTTAAGCACAGTATTTCCTAAATAAAAGATTTGAAACTTCCCGTATATCGAACTCTTTAATAACCAAAACATGTAATACCTCTTAAATCATTTAAGACGAGGGTTTTCATACAATTTCAACTCCTTATCTAACTGAACTAATACCCTACTTTATTATTGCGAAACAACATAAGCGTTTTTTATTTTGAGCCTTTAAAAAATTCAAAGAAAAATATTCTCTTCTGTATAAACAACCATAGTGCTCCCTATTGCATTGACAACAAGGTGACAACCTCATTATTTTGGTTCCTACTTCATTCCTTCTCCCACCAGCCCCCCTCCGTTTTCAACTAATTGCTCAGTTTACTTTGTTTTCTCAGTTTCGTTATAACTCTTCAAACGGTCGCAAGCAAAGTTAAGCCCTCCTAAAAGTTTTAATTAAAAAGTGATCTAAACCAATAAAACCAAACTAAAAGTGTAATAAACCAAAGGAAAAGTGAAGTACAATTAAAATATTAATAGATTTATATGGAAATTCAGTGAAAATGCATTGAAAATAGCAAAAGAAAAGAATTGGCAAAAAGCCATTAAGAGGAGCTACGGTTTTCGTGTTTGTATTACGTCGTGTGTGTATCCATTAGCCTTGTTGTTGTTGGTTTTGTGCAACGAGTGTGTCAGAGTGAGAGAGTACGAGGTGGTGAAAATGTCAAATTCTCAGATTTGCTTAGGTGTTGATTAAGTTCTTTGCCTGAGGTGAAGAACCTTTAAAGTTATGTTAGTGAAGATCTTTACCACAGCAAACAAATAGAGATAACACAGCAAACAATAGAGATTCATTGTATTGGCAAATAAGTGTTAAATTTGGCAATTAGAGACAATAATAAAGTATACTCCTGTATTATGAACAAAATCTGCATAATTCTCAAGATCTCAGCAATCAACAAATTTGATCGATATTTTACAGGTAAGTTAAGAAAATTCAACTACATTCAAAGACAATTTTGCTCTAAAACATGACTGCAAATAATTTTTCTCTAAGATAAACAAACAATTTCAATGCAATCATCTCCATAGCTAAGATATTATTAATAGCTTATCATCAATCATTAATATATATAAAAATGAATTTGTGTTTGTTTGCATGTTTGTGGGTTTGTAAATTTGTTTGTTCCGTATAGACAGAAAAACGGCTGAACCGATTACCTTGAAATTTTCACAGATTATGTAGGTTGGTCTGGAAGGAAACATAGGCTATATTATTTTTTGATATCGGAAGGGGGGCGGACCCTCCCCTTTACCACAAAAGTACTACCCAAAAATAAAAGTGGATCGATCGGGACAATATGGATCTCAAATGAAAGGTATTCTGGAGTAGGGTACAAATTTCATATTAAAAATTTGGTCCAAGTAACTGGGGGCCGTCCCAACCCCAAAATCCCCTAAAATAGGTTTATTTGACGATCATGACAATATGGGACTCAAATGAAAGGCATTCTGGAGTACATTGCGGATATGGGCAGGAGGAAGGAACAGGCTTCATAATTTATTGATATCGGAAGGGGGGCGGACCCTTCCCCGTCAACCCAAAAACACCACCCAAAATCAAAAGTGGACCGATAATGACAATATGGGTTTCAATGACAGGTATTGAAGAGTAGAGTGCGAATACCGTTATAAATTGGGTTTAAGTACCTAGGACTCCCAAGCTCCTCCTAGCAGAAAAATTGAATGTTCATATTAATATGGAGCTCAAATGAAAGGTATTCGGGAGTAGATTACGAATCTGTCATACAAAATCATATTGAAGTATAGGGTGTCACACCAACCATCCGATAACGCATATTAACCAATTATGACTATATGGGACTCGGTTTGGGTCCAAGAACTCAGCGGGCCGCCCCAACCTCAAAACTCATCTGAGCAAATAAATTCGATGTTCATGTCAATATGGGTCTCAACTAAAAAGTATTTGACAGCAGATTACAAATATGGCATAAAAAATTAGGTCCAAGTAATGGGAGGTCGCCCTACCCCCAAATGGGCATATTAACCGACCATGTCTATATGGGATTCAAATGAAAGGTATTTGGGAATATGACATTAAAATTTGCGTTCAATTCTAGGTGGCGCTTTTCCTTCCAAAAATAAGCCAAATAGGTTGATTGGCCCATTATGACAATATGGGACTCAAATGAAATGTATTTGAGAGTAGAAAACGAATCTAATACCCAAATGTTTGGGGATACGCCTTAAAACACCCTTCAACTGAACTTCATTTTCGACTATGGCAATATGGAGTTCAAATCATCGGTATTTAGGAGTAAAGAAGGAATTTGATATTTATTTTTAGGGCAAAGTGCCAAAATTATGCCCCAAATGGACATGTATACCGAACGAGACAATTTGGGATTTTAATGAATAAATACGAATATAAATAATTTTCAAATTTGCACCACGTTAAAAGTGGGCCGCAAACACTCATGGGCATAGCGAAGCACACCGGGTCAGCTAGTTCCCTATAAAGAAATAAAAATTTTAAATATTCTCCGAAGACAAAATTTTTAATAAATTTTCTCTAAGGAAAATATATAAATAAAATTTTCTGAAGAGATAAAATTCTATGAAATGTTCTGCCAAAACAATGGAAACGCCAATTTTCCCATAAACATTTTATTAAAGAACGGTATCAATTTCGATGAAATTTTCTCGAAAGACAAAATTTTAACGAAATTTTTCTAAAGGCAAAATTGCTATGAAATTTTCTTTAAAGACAAAATTTTTATGAAATTTTCTCCTAATACGAAATATCTATGAAATTTTCTCTAAAGCAAAAATTTTCAAGAGATTTTCTTTACATTTTTTCCAATGATGAAATTAGCAGGCCTTAACCCACACTAATGGGGCCCAATTATTTCGTTGATTAAAGGCTTTAATCTTTCACATAGTACGCTCTAAAGTATCCTGTATGCGATGGGGAATAGACTTAGTTCTCTGTAGTTGGCACAAACCGTTTTCCCCTTTCTTATGTACGGGACACAGTATACTGAGGTTCCAATCATCGGGTATGCGTTCTTCTAGCCACATCGTGCAGACAAGCTGATGCATACGAATTATCAGTGTGTCGCCTCTGGTCTTAAGTAGTTCAGCGGGCAACCCGTAGGCTTCTGCTACCTTGTTGTTTTTCTGTCGGATCACAGCTACTTGGACCTCATTCTCACAAGGAGGTAAACATTCTATACCATCATCATGGATTGGTTCTGCGCTATCCTCTTCAACGAAATCGTCGAACACTAGCAACTGGGTAAAATATTCTTTCCATGTCACCAAGTACAAATTCTGTATCAGTTACCAGATTTCCTTGTTTGTCTCTGCAGGAGGATGTGCCTGCACCAAAGCCATCGGTTTGATATTTGATTCTTTGATACAATTTTGATTCCTGAAAATTGAAATTCGCTTACACTAACATCTTTCCATTTCCTTTTTCATTCTGCGAAAAGACGTTTCTCCTCTCTCATTTTCTTCCCCTAACTCTCCTTCATTTGGCGCTTGGCTACTGATTGGTCTGCATGCAGCATTCTTGGCTTTAGTAGCAATTCGACACTCTTGGTCGTACCATGGGACTAACTAACGTATTTTCTACTGCGGCGGAGTCTATTAGCCTCAATATATTATTGGACATCAGAGGTCACCGTTGCGCAGAGGATAGCATGTCCACCTATGATGCTGAACGCCTGGGTTTGAATCCTGGCAAGAATTTCAGGAAAAATTTTTTGCGATGGTTTTCCCCTCCTAATGCTGGCAACATTTGTGAAGTACTTTGCCATGTAAAAACTTCTCTTCAAAGTGGAGTCGCAAGTTTGGCACGCCATTCGGACTCGGCTATAAAAAGTAGGCCCTCTATCATTGAGCTTAAACTTGAAGCGGACTGCACTCATTAGTATTTGAGAAGTTTGCCCCTATTTCTTAGTGTTCATGGGCAAAATTTGAATTATTGGACGTCATCTCATGGAGGCCAAATTTTGCCGACTGTTGAACCAAAGATATTTTCTTCCCTATCTTCGCATTGAAATCTCCCAGAACGATTTTAATATCATGGACTATATAGCGATCGTATTCTCTTTTTTTAGGCGCTAGTAGAAAATATCTTTAGTCTGCTCATCCTTGTCTTCCGTTGGGGCATGGGCATAAATAAGGCTGATTTGAAACAATTTTTCCTTTATGCAGATTGTGGCTAGCCTCTCATCCAACGGAATAAACCTGGACTAAGGTGTTTCAGTCTCCGACTAACCACAAATCCAAAGTCAAATTCATGCCTGGTGTCATGGGAGCTGTAGTATAATTTGTCATCGTTTTTGTTGTTGTGACATCTTTTCCGAACCATCGCACTTCCTGTAAGGCGGTAATATCTCCCTTGTACCTTTTCTATTTGTATATCCGTCTAAACGTATACTGCACCTTCTCTAAAAAGATTCCGGACATTCCAAGTGCAGATCTGCAGATCATGGTCCCTTTTTTCCTTTGCGGCGGTCAAAATTTTCTCCTAAGGCATAAGTACTTTGAAATTTTCTCTAACGACCGATTTTCAATAAAATTTTCTGTAATGTCAAAATTTTGAGAAAATTTTCTCTTTTTTTTTTTTTCTTCAAAATTTCAAACCAAATTTCCACATTTTTTTTTAATTTTCTCTATAAACAAGAGAAATTGGAAAAGTTAAGAAACTTTCTGGCTCATTCACAAAACATTATGTAGATTTAAAATAGGTTAATTTATAGACTGTCAAATAAATCTATTTTAAGGCTTCATAATATTTTGTGAATAAGGCCGTTTGGTTTAAGCTCTATTTTAATAATGTTTTCCCTGAAGACAACATTTTAGTGAAATTTTCTCTAAAGTTATACTCCCTTATAGCATACCTCATCAATCCAATCTGAAACACCCTTTTTTACTACATAATTGAGAAAATATTTTTTAATATTTTTTTAAAGCGATTTCATTGAATTCAAATCAAGCAATTATTTCCCAAACAAGTTTTGATGTTCAGTTAGATTTTTTTTGTTTGGGGGCATAATTAAAGTTTACAGTTCAATTAAGGAATTGTTCGAACAATTGTCTTGTCTAGCTGGCACGCATATTTTTGGTGGAATAATTTTGAAAAATCAAAACTAAAAGCAAAAAAAAAAAAATTTAACAATAAAAAGCACACCACCAGCCCCAAGATGATAGCCTGCTTTAGACAAGTATATCACATTAGCCGTTATAATTGACCACTTCACCGATTTTTTAGGTGGGGGATTCAAAATTATAGCTGAACTGCTTGGCACGCATACGATTTACATTTCGGCCAACCCACTATGGTTAATAAGGTATAAAGAAGAAAAAAAAAACACAAATTCAAATTCATTGTTAACCAATCAAAGATTGGTGGGCGTTTTTCTCATTGCTCTGAAATTTGAAAAATGAAACGTGAGAAAATTAATTATTTAAAAGCTATACATTAATGGAGATAGTCAATTGAATTATATCAAAAAAAAAATTATTAAAAAAAAAATCAGCTCAAAAAGGTTATAAAAGCTCTTGAAGTAAAATTGGTATCTTTTTTTTTGGCTTATATTCATTTGGTATTGAACACCTTCATATTGAATATAAGTCGACACCACTCTTCACTAAAAATCAACTTAGATTTTTTGTGCGTTCAATCACAGATTGACTTATTTTCCTTACAATTATTATTCCAATTTAAATCAATTTCTCTGATTTGAATTTTTAATCATTTTTTGTCGCCACCAACTTCCTTTGTCAAGCTTCATCCCTAATTGCCTGTTTCATTTGAACTTTCCTTGGGGAAATATTTATTAACTTACAGTAGATGGCGCTGTTTCGGGCTTTCTTCTTTCTCATTTTATAGCTAATTTTCAAGTGCCTTTGGTTTGTAACTCTGCTAAATTAACTACACATACATCTGCAGCAAATGTGGTATTGGAGTATTTAGAATGAGACCGGTCGCAGGCAATCAGACGAAAAGGTGATACAAAAACCTCGAAAAAAGACAAAATTTTACTAAATTTTTTCTTAAAAATGGAAAATAATTGAAATTTTAATAAAAGTTTTTCTAACGATAAAATTAAGATTACAGTTTTATTAAAGATAAAATTTCGATGAAACATTTTCCAAAGACAAAGTTTTAATGCATTTTTTCTAAAAATAAGATTAAGATAATTTCGATCGACAAAATTTTCCTTGTATCTATTTCTTTGATAACATTTTCGATTAACTCGATTTTTTAATAATTTTTTTTTTTTTGAAGACAACATAGTTTTTTTTTGAAGGCAACATTAAATTTTAAAGCCTTTCAGGAGTAGGCTAAAAATGGACTCCAAAGACCCATCAGTACATCCGGTAAGATTCCACCAGGTCATCAGTTCCAAGTAGAGCTTCTGTTAGAAGTCCATCCACACTTTCTAGGGCGCCAAGCTTGACCTTATGAGAAAGATGGACATCCCCCAGCTCGCAAAGGCGCCGGTCTTCATCAAGGATGAGGGCGGCAAATTCCCGACGGAATGCATCGCGGAGAAATGGGAGGTCTTCCAGGGAGAAGTAGGAGGGAACTCTCCTTGTGAGGGGCATTGACAAAGTCTCTGTGACAAATTTGGCTAAGACTAAAGGCATGACGTTCTACAGGACCAATACTGTCTTTTTCTAGATTGGAAAACTAGGATAGGCAAAGATCCTCATATTGATACAACAGTCAGTGCAGTGGCAGGAGACTCAATATCGCCTAATGAACAGGGGGAACATGTGTAGTAGCCGTTGAGTGAAGCGGACGTGTATTCATATCGCTCCTCGTGGAAAAATATCTGCATCACGGAATAAGCACCAATTAAGAAAAATTTTGAAGCCTTTTACGAGTGGGCTCAACATGGACTCCAAAGACACAGTAGCTGCGGTGGTAGCAGCAGAGCCTAGCATGTTGTCCGTCTCTCTTATAGGTGTGGGTGCCTTGACACTTTTGTCGAGGGTAATGCTTCAAGCGTACAACCAGTCGTCAGACTAACAAATGAGGAAGAGACAGATAAAACAGAGGGATACGCAGCTCATTCCCAGCCTTTAGGTAAAGGAGTTGTTTCGGATTCAGACAGCGACAGTGATAATGAATAAACGACAGCATTCTGCCATCAGAGTCGTTCGACGTTTTAGTCCATCGTGATACCACAGAAACAGCAGAGGGAATATGCCATCTAGTTCCTACGGTAGAACCATTCAGATCGTTTTAAAATGCCCAACAACTAGCCAATGCTCACATCCGCTAAATCAGACAGGTTCTCAAAGAAATGAGAACCTAAAGTGGAAATTTGTCTGACTGCCAGTGAGGGACACACATACACAAGGTGTTCTATAGTCTTTTCTTCTTCGATGTCCTCACAGCTTCTGTAACAGTCGTTACTGGCCACCTTCAGTCTGTCAGCATGTTTTCCGATTATACAGTGACCTCTCATGATGGACACAATGACTGAGACGTCTGTTCTAGCCAGTGATACAAGCGATAGACCTCTTCAAGTCCAGATAAGGCCACATAGTTTTAGAAAGCTCACTGGTCCTGGAAACTAAGCTTACATGTGGCTAGAGGCATACCCACAGATTCCAATTTCCCAGGAATGTCAGTTACGTCAGAGTATCCAGGAAGCACAACAGGGTGATCTTAATGCTGCGCTTTGCAAGGGTATATTGGTACCGTCAAAAAGCTCGTTGGAAGTAGCCACACTATATGAGAAAGCGCAAAGCTCGACCTGGTTAGAAAGCTCAGCAAAAGCTATGGCCTTCATCAAGGGATGGGTCAGCAAATTCGCGACGGAACGTATGTTTAGAGTCATAAGCAAGCAAACCCAAAGTCTTGTCGCGGGAAATGGAAGGTCTTCCTCAGGAAAGAGAAACAGATGGAACTATCCTTGTGGTGGTCATTGATCAAGTATGGCTAAGACTAAAGGCAAAGTGTTCTACGGGACCAAGGCTGTCTTCAAGATTGGGAAACAAGGATAGGCAAAGATCCTCATAGTGATACATCAGTGGCAGGAGACTAACGAACAGGAGAATAGAATGGGTCTTGCAGATGGCCAAGTTGAATCACCACGTTTCCTCAATAGAAGGCTTTCGATATCTGACAAAGTCAAATACTTAAGAGTGAATTTGAACAGGAAACTGAATTGGAAGTATTGTCACATTCGGGAGCGTAACAAGAAGGATCATATATGTTGGGCTCTATGTAGACGGGCCGGTAGTCTCAAAATGGGGCCTGAATCCGAAGATAGACCACTGGCTCTACAAAGGCGTGATTAGACCCATACTAACACACGCCTCAGTAGGTTCGGGGAACATGTTATCTTGAAATAGGTGGGGTGATGAGTACCGCTTCAGCTAGGGCAGATTAGGTGTGAGGCAGCCACTGCGGCTATGAGAGACTTAAGGCGATGGAAGAATGGACATGGGGAGCAGTTCACACCATTACGATACAATCGAGGTGACGATAAGATACTATGCAGGAATGGAAGAGGTTTTGAATCGGATATCTGAAATACCTGGATCTATGGCACAGGTTCAGAGAACATGTTGTATTGGTATAAGCGGAGTGATAAGGACTACACCCACTAAGACACTGGAAACTATTCTGGATATCCGACTCATAAACATACAGATTAAGTGTGAGGCAGCCACTGCGGCTATGAGACTAAATACCATGAGAGAATGGACACAGGATGGGAGCAGGTATAATCAAGGTGACGTTTGGAAATCAGGAAGGGATTTCGGATCAGATACCTGAGATGACAATTGAGACTGAGTGCGAAGCAATTCTGCCAACTGAAGCAGAATTCTGGTAATGCCTTCTAGAAGTTCATGTTACGCGGATGGATCAAAGCTAGAAGACAGAGTGGGTCTGTGGGTCTGCATTGAGAACCCAGGGACTGAGATGTGTTTTCGACTGCCTGACCATAAAACGATCCTGCAGGCTGAGATCCGGGCAATCACGGATTGAATAAGTAGGTATTGTATTGGGTTGCCCAAAAAGTAATTGCGGTTTTT
Organism: Stomoxys calcitrans; assembly: GCF_963082655.1. Taxonomy (NCBI): domain Eukaryota; kingdom Metazoa; phylum Arthropoda; class Insecta; order Diptera; family Muscidae; genus Stomoxys; species Stomoxys calcitrans. The sequence continues at coordinate 24,916,265 of NC_081555.1, read as the reverse complement.
TCATATAGTCGGCGTTGACAAATTTTTTCACAGCTTGTGACTCTGTAATTGCATTCTTTCTTCTGTCAGTTATCAGCTGTTACTTTTAGCTTGCTTTAGAAAAAAAGTGTTAAAAAAAGTATATTTGATTAAAGTTCATTCTAAGTTATATTAAAAATGCATTTGCTTTCTTTTAAAAAATGGGCAACTGCGAGGACGCTGAGTGTAAACATTTTTTTAAGGAAAGAGAGCTGTAGCAACCAGGACGATTAGGTCACGAACAGACTTGAAGTGTAGAAGGGATATTAACGCATTTTCTGAGAATCCCACGATCTGCATCGTAAGGGTGTCATGCCATAATGGATTTAGGGGGAATGAAAGAGCAGACGATTTGCCAGTTAAGGCCACAGGACTGCCGTCAGTAAACTTGTTTCACCCGAAGCTTTTTGGGTCGACGCAGTCCGGGTTAAGGGCAAAGACGACCACTGGAACAGCGAAACGGTCGGTAGGACGACCAAATTCCTATGGAGAGTGGATTGAGGAGGGAATCAGGTCATATTATCGCCGGATAATCGAGGAGAGAGGAGACCTGGATAAACCGGGACAGATTTCGGGACGTATTCCTGACATGACACTTGGGGATGAGCGGGAGACACTGCGGCGCATTCGTGAACTAACGGGACCCTGGTGTTGCCACCTGAAAGATAATGTTATGCGATTGGATCAAACAGGGACAGAATGGGACTGAGGGTCTATTTTGGGAAAGCAGAGACTGAAATCTGTTTCCGACTAACTGTCGAGTGGCCTAACGCAACTCACTGTCGCAAATTTCAGCAAACTCGGAATATAAATGTGGCTTTTATGGGCCTAAGATCTTAAATCGGCGGATCGGTCTATTGGGGGCTATATCAAGATATAGTTCGATATAGCCCATCTTCGAACTTAACCTGCCTATGAACAAAAAAAGAATCTGTGCAACTCACTGTCCCAAATTCCAGCAAACTCGGATTATAAATGTGGCTTTTATGGGCCTAAGATCTTAAATCAGCTGATCGGTCTATATGGGGGCTATATCAAGATATAGTTCGATATAGCCCATCTTCGAACTTAACCTGCCTATGAACAAAAAAAGAATCTGTGCAAAGTTTTAGCTGAGTATCTCAATTTTTGAAGACTGCAGGGGGATTTTAACAGACAGATGGACAGACGAACGGACATGGCTAGATGGTCTTAGATTTTTGCGACCCACCCCCATCCTTCGGTGGTGGGTATAAAAACATTTTCGCATTTTCCCCTCAGTCTTGTTTTGCATTTTCCCCTCGTGTTCCAATCTTCGTTCTTTTTTCAAAATTGTTATTTTATAGTCCCTCTTGTACATTAGAATCAAACATGATTCTCCATCCACCATTTTGTAAAATAGAAAATCAAAGCTTCAAATTATGCCATAGAAATTTTTTTTCAAATCATTCACGCCAAACACAACAAGGGCAAAAATATCCCTCATCTCAAAAAATTCAAAACAAAACCATAATCATAATTTTAAACATCATCAGCAGAGGCAGCAGCAGCAGGCGGAGTGTAGGCCTAACAGGGTTGAAACGAAGCAAATCAAAATTGCACCCTTCAACTTTTTTGATAATAATCCCATTATTCACACTAATTTTGTAACGAGTATTTAACAAATTGGTTTATCATCCACTTGAAATGACACTTGGGTAGTTGAAAGAGTGCAGGCACACACACACACACACACACATTCTACCACATCACTCAAACAAACATAACCACATGCCAGGATGCTTAGATATGTAACCCCGTGGCAGTAAACCAGGAACACCTCAATATTCACACTTATGAGAAGATGTGCTGAGACTGGGTCTAAGGGTTGCCCAGTAAATCTTTCAGTGGCATCAGCTAGTGTGCCTGTCTAAGGATGAGTTGCTCAAAAAATGAACTCCTCAATTTTGAAGTGAGAATCGAAATATCATTTCTATGATGATGGTGGTGAAGTGTGAAGTACGACTGCCTGTTAAGCCAAGCCTGGGCAAACACTTGAGATTCCCAAAAACCTTAAAGCAAACATTCACTTACACTTCCATATTCTACCCCAAATATAGTTTCAGCCATTAATTCCAGGGAATTGCATCAAATTTTTAGTGAACGCTTCATATACAAATAATTGCAGTAGTTTTTATAAGGGTTTGAGAATATGAGAAATCTTTAAATTACTAATTTACTGTCGTAAAATTGGGGTGATAACTTCGATTTATAAAAACCAAGTTTCCGACTTTGTGGGCTAAACGATGTAATTGGTTTTTAAAGAAAATTTAAGAAATTTTAGTTAAAAAAAAAATTTTATAGAGAATTTCTTTGAAATTTTCTCTTTGGAAATAAATTTCGTAGAAATTTTGTATTAAGAAATTTTAGTACAGTAGCTAAAAGTCATAACGGAGCACCACATGCAAAATTTCAGTTATAAGGGAACTATTGGTTGCCCAAAAAGTAATTGCGGATTTTTCATATAGTCGGCGTTGACAAATTTTTTCACAGCTTGTGACTCTGTTATTGCATTCTTTCTTCTGTCAGTTATCAGCTGTTACTTTTAGCTTGCTTTAGAAAAAAAGTGTAAAAAAAGTATATTTGATTAAAGTTCATTAAAAATTTATTAAAAATACATTTACTTTCTTTTAAAAAATCCGCAATTACTTTTTGGGCAACCCAATGTATTAGGTTATAGACTGACTTGGATCGTAATTGGCACAGTTGTTGGAAGTTGCAGCAGAATACCGCATTCGAAATTTCAGCCAAATCGGACTAAAATTGCGGCTTGTAAGGGCTCAAGAAGTCAAATCGGTAGATCAGTTTATATGGGAGCTATATCAGGTTATAGATCGATTCGGACCGTAATTGACACATTTGTTGGAAGTCTTAACAGAACACTACATGCAAAATCATAGCCAAATCGGACAAAGTGTACGGTTCTTAAGAGCTCAAGAAGTCAAATCGGGAGATCGGTTTATATGGAAGCTGTATCAGGCTATAGACCGATTTCGACCGTACTTGGCTCAGTTGTTTGAAGTTATAACAGAACACTGCATGCAAAATTTCAGTTAAATTGAACAAAAACTACGGCTTATAAGAGCTCAAGAATTACTAAATGCGAAATTTTAGCCAAATCGGATGAAAATTACGGCTTCCAGGGGCTCAAGAAGTCAAATCGGAGGATCGGTTTATATGGGAGCTATATCAGGTTATGAAACGATTTATATCGTACATGACCTAATTGTTGGAAGTGGAAACAAAGGTCTTCATGCAAAAGTTCAGATGAATATGATACAAAGTGCGCCATCTATAGGGCTAAGAAGTCAAGATCTAAGATCGGTTTATATGGCAGCAGTATTAAAATATTTACCGATATGGCCCATTTACAATAACAATCGTACCTACCTACACTTATAGGAAGTAAAATGCAAATTTTGCCCATGAATATTCCGCTAAGGAACAGGGGCAAACTTCTCACATATCGATGAGTGCAGTCCGATTCACGTTCTAAGCTCAATGATAAGGGGTCTCCTTTTTAAAGCCGAGTACGAACGGCGTGCCGCAGTGCGAAACTCTTTGCAGAAAAGTTTTTACATGGCATAGTACCTCACAAATGTTGCCAGCATTAGGGGGGAAAGCCACAGCCAGTTTAACCCATTGTGGTACCCTAAAGAGAAAGAGAAGAAAAAGAAGATGTGATACCTCGGGCTAGATGTTAAATACAAACAAAGGAAAGATAGGAGAACCCGAGCTTGGGGTGAAGAAACGCCCATCCCCACGCAAGCACGGATGTACCTACACCGGAGCTTATGGCTCCCCTCGTCGGAACCATCCCGTTCCTTCAACAAATCTCAGGAGACCTATCAGAGAGAGGTTCGTAAGTTTACCCAGGTCACAGAAAGGAGAGCCTACGTCTCTGCAGACGCGGTCAAGAAGACAGCAAGTGCTCAATAGTCTCCTTCTCATCCTCATCGAGGCAACTCCTACAGAAGTCATTGTGTGGTATCCCTACGCGCGCCGCCATGCCCATGGCACAGTGTCCGCTTATGACTCCTGTCAAGGTACTCGTCGACATCTTTTCGAACGTCAGCAACTCCCTCGTTCTCCTCCGGTCGATGACCAGCCATAGTGCCTTTGCAGTCAGGCAACCCACCGAGTCCCGAGAACTGTCAATTTTGGAGTGAAGATCAGCCAGAAGCATTACAAGAGCTACCACTGCATCCAGAAAAGTCACAGTTTGGTGAGGTTTAAGGGCTGGTGGCATCATTGGACCGTGCTTCTTCAAAGATAATACGAATCGAAACGTAACTTTGAATGGTGAGCGCTTTTGTGAGATGATTCCAACTTTTTTTGCCCAAAATGCAAGAGCTTGACTTACGTGACATGTGGTTTCAACAAGTCGGTACCACAAGCCACACAGCACGCGTAGCAATGGACTTATTGAGAGGCAAGTTCGCTGGACATTTTATTTCACGTTCGGGACCGGTCAAATCGTGCGATTTAACGTCTTCAGACTTTTTTTGTGGGTCTATATTAAAGCTCAAGTCTGTACAGACAAACCCGCTTCAATTGACGCATTGGAAGACAACATTGAAACATTTATTCGTGAGATAGCGGCACTGCAATGGCACAGATCTCTACCTGAAAGACTGTACACTTGTCCGGCAGTCTCAGAGACATACTGATATTGAGTACATCAGAGTAGACCCCCATTCCGGTCCCTGACTCCATCTTGGAGCCATCTATATAGATCGAGGTCTCATCCTCCTCAAGTACAGCATTCGCTCTCCATACGTCCCTCTCAGGAAATCTAAATGCGAATGCCCTCATTCCAGTAGGCACTGGTGCCATGTAGTCGGAAATCCTCTTCAATCTACCCTTCGCATTCATAACACCCATCAGCATGCCGAGCTCCCTCAGCCTAAGCGGAATCCTGGCGGCGCAGTTCCGAATATAGGCTTCCTACCGGACATTCTCCTGCAGGAGTGAAGAGCGCACGGTGCCTTACGGCTTCTTATTGCTGTTCAAAGGCTTTTGGCATGGACTGGTTATAAATAAATGCCATATAAATCGATCTTCCGATATGTCTAAGAGACATACTGATATTGAGTGCATGAGAGTAGACCCCCAATCCAGTCCCTGACACCATCTTGGAGCCATCGGTGTAGATCGAGGTCTCAGCCTACTCATGTACACCATTCGCCCTCCATTCGTCCGTCTCAGGAAATTTAATCGCGAATGCCCTCACTCCAGTCGGCACTGGTCCCAGGTGGTCGGAGATCCTCCTCAGTCTACCCTCCGCATTCATAACAACCAGAATCGACCTGTGGCCGCAACCATCCTTCTTCAGCATGCCGAGCTCACTCAGCCTAAGCGCAACCCTGGCGGCGATGTTCAGAATATATACTTCCTACCGAACACCCTCCTGCAAAATTAAAAAGATCACAGTGCCTTACGGCTTTTTTCTTCTGTGTTCCTCTTCCATTGCTTTTGATAAAATTTGCTGATTTTATTGCTTCTCAAAGTGTTTTAGCCCCCCAAAAAGTTGGGCTGGTTTCGCTAATGGCTGCCATATAAATTGATCTCTTGATTATATTTCTTGAGCCCATAGAGGGCGCAAAGCTTCTTATTCGATTTGGCTGAAATTTCCAACAATTATGACAGGCATGGTCCAAATAGGTTAATAATCGGAAGTAGCTGTCATATACCGATCTCCTGATTACACTTCTTAAGCCTCTAGACGGCGCACTTCTTATACGATTTGATTAAAATTTGGCACAAAGTGTTTTGTTTAGACCTCCATTAACTATACCAAATATGGTCCAAATCGGTTTACAACCTGATATAGCTCCCAAATAAGCCCATCTCCCGTTTATACTTCTAGAGCCTATAGAGGGCGCAATCTGATATGGCGCAAATTTTGTACGACTTCTCCTATAACCTTCAACCAAATATGGGCCAAATCGGTTCATAACTTCATATAGCTTCCATTATAAGCGTAGAAAGGCCTCTGGGGGTGGCCTAAGCACCCCCAGAAAAGTGTTAGCTCCAGAATTTTAAAAAGTTTGCTGATTTTATTGCTACTCAAAGGGTTTTAGCTCCCCAGAAGGCTGGCCTGGTTTCGCTTATGGCTCCCATATAAACCGATTTACCGATACTTCTTCATAAGCCTCTACAGGGCGTAATTCTTATCCGATTTGGCTGAAATTTTGCATTGCATCGTTTGACTTTCAACAATAATGACAAGTATGGTCCAAATCTGGTAATAATCCCTCTCGACGGAGCAATTACACTTCTTAAGCCTCTAGACGGCGCAATTTTTATCCGATTAAGTTGAAATTTGGCACAAAGGGTTTTGTTTTGATTACCAACAGTTATGCCATGTATGGTCTAAATCGGTTTACAACCTGATATAGCTCCTATATAAACCGATCTCGAAGTTATACTTGTTGACCCTATAGAGGGCGCAATTCTTATCTGATATGGCTCAAATTTCGAACAACGACTTCTCCTATGACCTTCAACCGAATATGGCAAATTCATTGTTTTTGATAAAATTTGCTGATTTTATAACTATTCAAAGGGCTGAGGTGGCATTTCTCACCAGTGCCTCAATTTCTTCCTCACAAAATCTCGATTAGGAATTGCTTTCCGCACTTTTCTTCTACTAAATCTATGTAACTTCCTACTTTCTAGAAAATTAGTTTCTTTCAAGTATGGCCACCTCAGGCACTCAGCAGCCAAGCGAATTATTATAAAATGTCAAAATAAAGCCTAGAACATTAGAGACTGCCACTAGTTTGGCTCTATGGTGGTGATGAGGGCAAATCAACTGTCCTCCTGCATTTCAGAAAAGTTAATCAAAAATGAAGCTGACACTAGAATAACTCTGCCTTCGCCCTAACTCTCCCATTTGGTGCGGGAAGTTAATTTCTTTTGTAATCAAAAGTTGTTTTCTTTTTCATCACTCATCATCATTGGGTGTTAAGGGTAGTAGTGTCACAACTATTGAGGGTGTTGTTGAATTAGAGTTTTTTTTTTGCCTCATCCAAATTAAATACCTTCTTCAACTGTTAATTTAGCAAAACAAGGGCCCATCAATGTCAACCAATTTGGCCAGCCAGTTACGACACTGCTGACTGCTGAGTTGTTAAAGTTCTGGGTAGTTCCGCCATTACTGACATTCCTTGCCAGCAATGCAAAGCCCACCTCCTGGACTATGAGTACTATGGCATGTTGCCATAGCTCTGCACTTCACTTCAAATATGGCAGTTCCTCTCTCTATGGCAGTTGAATTAAATTCTCACTTCATTTCATTTCATCTTCAGGTCCTTTGTGACTACAGTGAATAAGAGCCCTTGGATGAGGGTTTCAGAGGGTTCTGCTTGCTGTTGCTGGTTGTGTAATTTTTTCAAACAAATATGGGACGGGACAAATGAGTAGCATGTCTGCTGGCACTTGCAAGCAAGCGACGACCACGTTATTATTCAAATTCAAATTCAAAATTGCAGCCGTTTCCGGTTGCCATTATTATTATTTTTTTTCTTTCTTTCATTTATAGTATGGTTGCTGTTGTTGTTGTTGTTTTATTTAGAGGTTTGAGCTTCTTTATGCGTTCGTTCGTTCGTTCGTTTGCTGGTTGATTATCAAATGTGAACATTTTCACTTCATTCATTTCCAAGGGGGTTTAACTTTTGAGTTTGGGCAAAGCCCTGCCTTACCCTCCATAACGCCATTCACTCACCAGCCTCTTAGAGACCTCCCCTCCCTTTGTAAAGGTTTTGTATTAAAATTCAGTTTTCTTTTTACGAAAGTAAGCAAAGACTATGAGATTTGTTTATGGCAAGACAACGACATAATTCGCGCCTTCAAACAAACAACGGCTCATTAGTAACTTTTTGTCATTCGCAGGCGAGTGCAAAAGCTAATGTCCCACTGATTATGACTGACGCCGCCACCGCCGCCGTTTGCCGCTGTGAAGTCAAAAGGTGGCGTTAGTTTTTAGCAATTTGAGCTTTTTTGTTCAAAATCTATAATTAAATTATGTCAATCCAAAGAAAAAGGGGTAAACGTTGGCAAACTACGGGTGGCTCTTTGGGCTACGACTTGGACTGCATGCTGGGGACTCTAAGTAGGTCTCGTGTGAAAATGGAACTGGTCTTTGTTACATGGAATGGCAATATTTTCGTATAAAAACTTCACAAAATCTCTAAATCTAATTGAGATGAGCCTTTAAATCAATAAAATTGCAAATTTTACCCATAAACCATCCACTAAGGAACAGGGGCAAACTTCTCACATATCACCTTTAAATCATGAGCCATAGGAATTCATAGGGCGCACTGTGGTTATTGGCAAAAACTTAACTTTGTTCTCATTTTCTAGAGCAGAGTTTATTACCGTCGGCATTGGTTTTGGTGACATAAAATTTGCCAAACATTCACACATAAATGATCCTTTTAAGGATATTACCTACCTCAAGTCAAACTTACCTATATTAGATCTTCACCAGATTGGTTCCACTACGGTTCTTGTGGCGAAATACTTTATCGAGGGCTTTTTCAAAACATGTCCCCAACAAAGGCCGCCTGACATGTTTTTTTCTGATGTTCTCACCAGGATTTGAACCCAGGAGTTCAGCATCATAAGCGGACATGCTAACCTCTGCGCTACGGTGGCCTCCGTACTTGTTTGCTTTACGTACCAAATTTCGGCCAAATCAGCCAAAAATGGAAGTTACTTGGGCCATAGAATTCTGGTCGGGAGATTGATTTATATGAGATCTCTGGTTATAAACCGTTTAAGACCATACTTACCATGTATGTTGGAAGTCACACCAGAAGACTACATGCAAAAATTCAGCCAAATCAGATAACAACAGCGGCTTCCTGTGGCATAAATCGATCTCCCGATTCGGTTTATATAGAAGCTATATCAGGTTATATACCGATGTGGACCACAAGCAAAATGTTGCTGGCACTCATATTTACTTTACTATGACAGAACATTTGTTCTGCTAGCCGAACGTAGACTAACATTTCAAGCGCTTCGATCTTCTGCGATCATTCAAAGATCTCTGACACCAAGTTTCGAGGTGTCTCCCACCACTTGATCTTTTCATCGGGCTTTTGGTTGTCCCGGTTTGCGTTTACCACTGTGTCTGCCTTTAAAAGACTTATTTGCTGGAACTTCTTCATCCATTCTGACAAAATGACCTAACCAACGCAGCTGTTATATTTTGATACGTGTAACTATGCTATCCACGTTTTACTGCGCATACAGCTCGTGGTTCATTTGAAGCCTATATTCTCTATTAACGCAAACTGGTCCATATATTTTACGAAGCGTAGGAGGGCCGCCCAATCCCCACAGACCAATAACGACAGTATGGGACTCAAATAAAAGGTTTTTGAGAGTAGAAAACGAATCTGATATTCAAATGTGGGCCAAACATTTGGGGCTGCTCCAAGCCAAAAACAAACCCCAAATCGGACATCATAAACGACCATGGCAATATGGGGTTCCTATGAAAGAGTAGAATACGCATTTGATACTAAGTTTTGGGACCAATTCCTTGAAGGCCCACTCTACCCCCGAAAACAGGACTTATTTAAGTTTCTATGTTTCCCATAGAAATGAAATTTTTATAAAATTTTCTATAGAACTGAAATTTTGATAAAATTTTCTATAGAACTGAAATTTTGATAAAGTTTTCTATAGAACTTAAATTTTGTCAAAATTTCGCAGAAAAATTAAATTTTGACAAAATTTTGTATAGAAATGAAATTTGACAAAATTACTTTGGTTATGAAATCTTGACAAAATTTCATTTAATATTTATCTCCTTTAAAACTGATTTTTTGACAAAATTTCCCGAATTTTCCAATTATAATTTTGACAAAACACGGATATAAATCGACCCCATGCCACTATAGACATACAACAAAGCCAGTAATGGGCTTGTTGTGCGCTCTAAAAACAAAAAAGTAACCTCGAAAAAGAAGATTTTAAGTTAGGAATTCCCAGCTTTTCCATACCACTCCACTAAGTTGGTTCATGTCTGGTATTGTGTCTCCACCTAAGTGCCGGTATCTGTTAGACGCGAAGTCGGACAATGACATAGAAAATGCTCCAACGTCTCATCATCTTCCCCACATGCCCAACACATGCTATCTCTAGTCGCACCGATCTTGATTAAGTGACCTCATTCTTACTTCCTTTCAGTATTAGCCTTGTTCTCTCACGATCCGGATCACCCCATAAGATTTTCGCCGTCCTACCGACATTTTCCCTGTTCCACAGTTTTCACTGTTCCACAGTTTTCCCTGTTCCACAGTTTTCCCTGTTCCACAGTTTTCCCTGTTCCACAGTTTTCCCTGTTCCACAGTTTTCCCTGTTCCACAGTTTTCCCTGTTCCACAGTTTTCCCGGTTCCACAGTTTTCCCTATTCCACAGTTTTCCCTGTTCCACAGTTTTCCCTGTTTCACAGTTTTCCCTGTTCCACAGTTTTACGTCCGTACCCACGCCCTTAAATTGGACTGCGTCGACCCGAAAGGCAACGGGTTAACCATATTTATTGACAGCAGTCCTCTGGCCTTCTATGCCAAATCGTTTGCCCTTTCATTCCTTCTTCCTCCGTTATGGCCCGGTACCCAAACGATGCGGATTGTGCCATCCTCGGAGAAGGCGTTCATCTCAGGACTGTTCGTGACCTTACCTCCCTGTTTGTTATTGCCCTTATAGCCATTTGACTGTCCGTAAAGATGTACACACTCGACGTCCTGGCGTTAGCACCACACCACCTCACGCATTCCGTGATCGCCCGGATCTCCACCTGCAGAATTGTGTAATGGTTCGGCAATCTAAAATAGATCTCAGTTTCTGGGTTCCCAGTGTAGACCCCCAGGCCCACTCTGTCCTCTTCCAGATGGCAGTACTAAGGTTCCGTCAGTCCAAGACTGTGCCACTGGCAGCAGTGCCTCGCACTCATGCCAGTAGTGTTGTCTAAGTATTTGACCTTGTCAGATATGGAAATCGTTTTATTGAGGAAACGTGGTGCATCAAATTGGCCCACCTCCGTTTTCTCGTGCACAGGCATACATCAGTATTTTCTGGTTTAACATTGAGACCTCTGGGTCTAGCCCAGTCATATGCTATATGCAAGACCCTATACATTGCTGGTTCGGATCTCTACCCCTTAAAAGTATTATAACATCATTTTCAAGTTTTTTACCTGTTGGGGCGAGAACCCCTAGCAGACGGTTTCAAATCCCTACTCAGTCAGCATCCGTAATAGATTATTTATGGTGGTCAGCCAAGGAGTGGTGATAAAATGTCCCCCTGTGGCGTGCCTTGTGCCACTTTCTCCCTTATATTTATGTCTTGGGACCCACAATTTATACACCTGTTCCTTATCATTTGGTTTATTTAGTCTCTGAGGCCCGGTCCAATCGGTACTGATCTCAGGATTGGATCAATGAGTCGGTCCGCACATTGTTAAGAGCCCCCTCGATCTCAATGCAAGCCATCAATGTGTACGTCTTGGCATCGAAGGATTCTTCTTTTTTATGCAAAACCTCGTGCAGGGCAGTCTCCACCGACCTTCCCTTGACATAGGCATGCTGTTTGTATTTGAGTAGTTCGCTGGATGTCATACTCTTTATCATGGTATCTTCAATACGTTCCATGGTTTTGAGTAGAAAGGACGTAAGGCTTATAGGTCGGTGGGGCCTTTGATGTGGCATAAATTGCCTTGCCGGGATGAGGTCTAAATATCACCTTCGCCTGCTGCCAGACTTTCGGAGTTTATGCAAGTCATGGGCACACTGTGAAAATAGTGGGAAGATGAGGTGCCAGATATGTTCCATCAGGTCCGCCGGATATGCTCCACCAGGTTAGGGTGACTTAAATGGTTTGAAGCTCCTCAAGGCTTCTTTGGCGATAAATTCTGTTATGATAAACCTTTGCTAAACTTCATTATTCCCTGATTCCGGTGTCTGAGTGAGTCCAGTTCAGAAAATGGATTTTCATCAAAAGCCTCAACATGTCATCCGCTGTCTCTGCTCTCACTCGCATGTTGTCTATTAACGTTTCCGTTCACCTACTTCAAAATTCCATCTACTGCTCAATACTTAAACGGATCCAAGGGATGGCTTGCTTGTGCATCACAGCCGCATTGAGGACGACACCATCTGATGCACTGAATTTAATGCTACATCTTATGCCTCTAGACATTGTGGCTACCAAAATTGACATTGAAGGTGCTTTCAATAATGTAAAACTGACGTCAATCATAAAGGAGTTGGAGTTTCCAGGCATCAACTCTACCTTAAAAAAAGTTAATTAATAACTTATTTACTAAAATATGCATTACGGCAGTCTTGGGATCTGTGGATCTATAAAGATGGGTCAGCAGAGGTGGTCCGCTACTTGGAATATAGCCATTAACTATATATTATTGTCTCTGGAAGAAAAAGGTGTTAAATTGGTCGCGTATGCTGATGACGTGGCAATTGCGGTTAGCGGAAAGTTTTCCAGCATTCTGAGAGTTGTACCTTAGGAAGCTCTACGTACAACAGCAAAGTGGGCTACCGAAAGATCTTTTCAGCAGGAGATACAAGTTGCCTACGGTGGAACCTATCTCCTTGAGTGGAGAGAATGTTCCATTTACAGAAAGCGCAAAATACCTGGGTGTTTTGCTGGACAGGAAATTGAACTTCAAATACAACATTGTGGAAAGGTCAAGAAAGGCCACTCTTGCCCCTTACAACTGCAAGAGAGCCATTGGCAAAAGTTGGGGGTTTAAACCGGGTGTCATGCATTGGGTATATACTGCAGTTGTCAGAACTATAATGCTATATGGTGTTGTGGTCTGGTGAACGGCGCTTCAAAAGTTCACCTACTGTTCAATACTTAACCGGATCCTAAGGAAGTCTAATCTGTGGATCACAGCCGCTCTGAGGATGACACCATCAGGTGCACTGAATTTAATGCTATATCTAATGCCTCTAGACATTGTGGCTACCCAAATTGCAGCAACCACTGCCGTGAGGTTAAGGGAGCTTTCAAGCTGGTCATGTGGCTGCTACGGACACTGTATTATGCTTGATACAATGTCCGATGTTCCAGGCAGTGTGGATAACACCCTTCCTTAGCCGCTTTTTGACAAAAAGTACTGTATCACTTTTCCTGATAGAACCGATTGGAACTTCGATGTCCCTGGTTACAGAAGTAACATAGACTTCTAGACGGATGGTTCCAAACTAAACGACCAGATAGGCTTTGGGGTGTACTCCAAAGATCTAGAACTGATCATATCGAAAAGGTTAACCAAAAGATCCTTGCAATTAAGGAAGTGGTGGAATCGTTAAGCTATAAAGTCATTTCGTCGATTGGCATAAATATCTTCTCAGACAGCCAGGCAGCCCTTAAATCCATGGAGAACGTATTTCTGAACACAAAAACCGCCCTCGACTGTCACAGATCTCTCAACGAAATGGCTAAACAGTTCCAAATTCACCAGTTCTGGGTGCCCGGCCACAGAGATATCACAGGGAATGGTAAAACGGATGAGCTTGCGAGACTAGCAACTACCCTACACAAGCCAGGAATACTGGAATCTGTGGGTATGCCTCTTGTGATATGTAAGCTAAGTTTTCAGGATCTGGCCCGAAGGATAACGAATGATAGATGGTCACAAAGAGGGAGCTGTCGCAGATCTCTCAACGAGATGGCTCAACAGTTCAAAATTCACCTGCTCTGGGTGCCCGGCCCGGAGATATCCCAGGGAATGGTAAAGCGGATGAGCTTGCGAGACTAGCAACTACCCTACACATGCCAGGAATACTGGAATCTGTGGTTATGCCTCTAGCGACATGTAAGCTAAGTTTTCAGGACCAGGCCCGAAGGACAACGAATGATCGATGGTCACAAAGAAGGAGTTGTGAGCTTTCCAAAACTATGTGGCCTAATCTAGACTTGAAGAGGTCTTCTGCTTTGCTGTCATTGGCTAGAACAGACGTCTCAGTCATTCTGTCCGTCATGACAGGTCATTGTCTAATCGGAAAACATGCTGACCGATTGAAGGTTGCCATCAACGACTTTTGCAGAAGCTGTGAGGACATCGAAGAAGAAGAGACTACAGAACACCTTCTGTGTGTGTGTCCCGGTCTAGCAATTAGAAGGAGTTTAACTTTAGGCTTTCATTTCTTTGAGAACCTATCGGATTCCGCGGATGTGAACATTCGCAAGTTATTGGGATTTTTAAGCGATCTGGATGGTTCAACAGTAGGAACTAGAAGGCATCTTCCATCTTCTGTTCCTGTGGTATCACAACGGACGAAAACTTCTAAATGGGTCTTATGGCAGACTGCCACTTAAACCTAACCTAACTTAACGTGTCCCGCACTAGCAGTCAGAAGGAATTCTACTTTAGGTTCTCATTTCTTTGAGAAACTGCCTGATTTAGCGGATGTGAACATTCGCAAGTTATTGGGCTTTTTAAGACGATCTGGATGGTTCAACAGTAGGAACTAGAAGGTATCTTCCATATTCTGTTCCTGTGGTGTCACAATGGACTTAAACGTGTAAATGAGTCTGGTGGCAGATTGCCGCTTAAACTATCGGCCTGTTCGCAGAAAAGCTTCCAGGAGGCAAGTTTTGCGGCTCTGGTAATTTTATTGTATTTTTTGAGCTGTGTGTAATACACATCGTAATAAACTTCCGTTTCTTATGATGCGCTCTGTTATAAAACCTATGGACCTCTTTCCGAATGTTTTCAATCTCCCCGGTCATCCAAGGCTTTTCTTTGGCTGATTTCCATTATCGAAGAGGACAACTATCTTCGAAAGACTCTACTAGTGCAGTCGTAATCCTGTTGACATTATCGTCAATGTCTTCTATGCTTGCAAATAAATGCAAATATTGCCTATGAACATTCCACTAAGGAACAGGGGCAAACTTCTCGCATATCAATGAGTGCAGTGCGATTCAAGTTTAAGCTCAATGATAAGGGGCCTCCTTTTTATAGCCGAGTCCGAACGGCTTGCCGCAGTGCAACAGCCCTTTGCCGAGATGTTTTACGTGGCATAGTACCTCACAAATGTTGCCAGCATTAGGAGGGGAAAACCACCGCTTAAAATTTTTTTCTTATGGTCTCGCCAGGATTCGAACCCAGGCGTTCAGCGTCATAGGCGGACATGCTAACCTCTGCGCTACGGCGGCTTTCGTCTTCCATGCTTGGTCAATCTAAATTATCGTGCCTTAATTTTCTTCTGAGTAGTCTTCCGAATTTTAGAAATAAAGTTTCCTATAGATATCAAACTTGTAAAGCGATCTGGCTGGTAGTGTGACAATGGACTCAAATATCTGTGTGTTTCTGATTTCAGACTGCCACTAAATCCTAGCCTACTCCTATCAATCTGTCTTTCAGTTTGCATTTCAAAATTTTTGTTGAATTAAAAAAAAAAAACGCTATCAACTTTCTGATTGTGTAGGTCGTCAGAGTCCAGATGAGGTGATCCTTTTGCCTTACTTAAACAAACTTTTATTGTATTTTTGTTTTTGAAGTCCAAAAAATGCTATTTAAATGTTTTTTTTTTTGGGTTTCACAACATTCCAACTAAATTTCATGTACCTCCTCTCCCTTCACAACGGTATCACTAAGCGCAATGCAATTGTAATTCACATCCGCAATTCGGCAGAAATTGGTTGACAACTGTCAACAACCTCTCCCAGCAAACGGATGCGGACGGATATTCAATTAATGGTTGGTTGTAGGAGCAAGAGCATAGGTGTGTGTGTGTGTATGTGTGTTTGAGTGTGATTTAATCATTTCGAAATTTGTCAACATAATATACTGGAGGACATATAATTTTAATTGAAATCCTTGCAATTCATACCCTGCCAAAATAAGAGCCGAGGAATCTCCATTAATAGAATTTCCTGTTGCATTAACTTGCCCGCAGTCACAGTGGCGTTGTTAAAATGTGGTCCTTTTTGGAAAGGATTCTTTTGTGTGTTGTGTGTGAGTGGGGTTTTAACACTTTTTCTGTTGTTTTGTTGCTGAAATGGAATTTTGGAATTTTTTTTTTTTTGGAAGAAATGTCAAAATATTTATACAGCAGTTGTCATGATGTCTGCCGGGGCAAACAATAATACCTGCAAAACGTTTTGCCAAAGGTAACTTGGCAACTGCTCGTAAGGATGGACGGACATGTAGTAAAGGTAGACTTTCAGGCAGACTTGCATATAGTCAAGAACGCTTCTTATTTCTCTCTCTCTGTCGCTCCAAAGGACAAATATTTATGGACATGTGTAGTGTGTGGTTGGCTTCAAATCGTAGGGCATTCATTCTTTGTGCATTTCCTCATCGTTTATTTGGCCATTGTTTTGTGGTCTTTTTTTTTGGCAGCTTAGGTTTTGTGTTGTGTTTTGGCGGAGTTTGCGTAAATCCTTCCAATGCAAAATCCTGATTATTGTATTATATTTGGCCGTTTTTCTTCATTTCTTTCGAAAAATGCCTTAGAAAATGAATCGGTCTTTGTTTTTTGCTTGTAAACATCCGTTGTGTAAACATCGGTAGTCAAGTGTTTCTCCTTTGGGTTTCTCCTTTTAACAGGTTTGAAAAGGCGTTTTTGGTGGTCATTTTGCCAAGGTTTTGTTTTCATTGGATTTGCAAACTCAAGGCTGCTTAGGGTGTTAGTTGTCTCAAGTCTCTATTAGGGAGGTGCGAAATATTCACACGATTTTCTTTTATTTTTGAAGATGATAAGAATATTTTTCCTAAGAGGATTATCATTACCCATAGGCGTTTCTTTTTAGGCACTAAATGATCTTGTTAATATAGTTGAGTAGCACCTTATGGTCAACTCAAGAACTCTTAAGCAGGCAGAACTATATCTTGCAGTTCAAATGCCACTTAAAAAAACAAAAAAAATTAAACTAATTATTAAAATTTAATAAAAAAAAATTTTCAATGTAGCGTTTCTAAGGCAAATATTATCAAAGTTTCACTTGTATGGGAAATTTAGTTTTAGTTTCATTTCTATGGGAAATTTTGCCAAAATTTCATTTCTATGGGAAATTTTGTCAAAATTTCATTTCTATGGGAAATTTTGCCAAAATTTCATTGCAAAGAGAAAATTTTGTCAAAATTTCATTTCTATTTCCAGGACCCCCGATATACGAAGCGAATATGGTCCATATGGGGCGATAGTTGCATTTAGCTGCAATACGGACCGATCTGCGGATTCAGGGTATTAAACCCATAAAACCGTATTTAGTATCCGATTACGTTGAAATTTGAAACAGTGAAATGCAGTAAGACATCCGATATCGAAATGGAGTATGGTTCACACTGAACTACATTTGGATAAAGACCGATCTGCGCATTCAGGCACTTAAGTGCAAGAAGCCGCATTTCTCTGAAATTCGAAACAGCTATCGGATCAAAGACGCGTATGGTCCACATTAGACCAAATCTGTATATAACTGCCATAAAAACCGGTCTGCCAACTTAGGATCTTTAGCTCCTGAAAGTCGCGTTTGTTATCTAATTAAAATGTGAGACAGTGAGTTATATTTAGGCTCCCGACATCCGACTCAAATATGGGCTATATTTAGATATAGCTGTCATATTGGCTTAAGACCACTCACGGATCTTAAGCCCAAAAAAAGTCGTATTTATTAATTGATTTCGCTGAAATTTGAAACAATGAGTTGTTTCAAGCCTATTGTCAATGGACCTGAATACGATCCAGATCGGACAATGTTTAGATGTAGCTGTCATATGGACCGATCTGCTGATTTAGAGTCTTAACCTTTTCAAAGTCGCATTTATTATCCGATTCTGCTGTAACTTCAAACAGTGAGTTATATTAGATCCCTTGACATCCTTACCAATTAGGGTTCAGATCGGATACTATGTTATGTGCGGATCGGGCAATATATTGTACGAATAGTGAAGATTATAGCACGGCCGAACTTAATACTTTTTAACTTGTTTTATGTAAGACTAGCTGAACTCGGCCCGCTCCACTGCGCCTTCATTGAAACCACGCAAACGAAAAAACGGTTTATAACTTACTAACATATGTATCTTACCAGTAAAATTGGTTTATCTACTGGCAAATGCTCTTCATATGTGCCTCATACAGCCATGATTGGAAAATAATCCCATTTAGGTAGGGCTTTTGCAGGGTGAGGCGGTCCCCTATCAATTAGACCTAATTATAATCTACTCCACTACTGTGGTACAGGGTATTATAACTTAATGCATTTGTTTGTAACACTCAGAATGAAGAGAGATAGGCCCATTGATAAGTATTCCGATCGACTCAGAATCATTTTTTGATTCGATTTAGCTGTGTCCGATCGTCTTAAAATTTACCACATACATTTTTTTGGCATAGAGTTCAAATTTAGATATAGCTCTCATTTATATGTTCATCTGATTTTGAGAAATATTGCAATAAAGTGCTCATTTGTTAACCGAGTTCCTCGAAGTTTAGCCAGAAAGACTTAACTGGCGAATTTCTCAGAAATCGGCAGAATCGACAACTACCACAATATCAATAGAGCTTGGTCGAAATCGGCTCATATTTAGGTATAGCTCCCATATATTGTCATTTGGTTAAGATAGGTATCTTAAAACATCCGCTGAGGCCCATCAAAATTTGTTCAGAATTAGATATAGCTCCCACTTTGTAGTTTTACTTTTAGGGTAGGTGTAGGGTATTATACAGTTTTCACCGTCCGACGTTTGCCTCTCCTAACTGGTTAATACTATATTCGCCATTTACTCCCGAATATTTTTCATTTGAATCCCATTTTGTCATGATCGCTCAAAATGCATATTTGAAGGGGTTTTGAGGTCGGGCGGCCCCCAGATCTCTGAAACCAATTTTTAAAACCAATTCCGTACTCTACTCTCGAATATCTTCCATTTGGGTCCCAATCGGTCCACTTTGATTCATCGGTGGTACTTTTGCAGTAAAGGCAGAGTCCAACCTGATATCAACGGATTATATAGCCAATTGTTCCTTCCAGACCACATTCGTAATCTACTCCCGGAAATCTTTCATTTGAATCTTATAATGTCCCAATTCGTCCACTTTTATTTTTGAGTGGTACTATTGGGATGGGAGGGAGGTGGGCGTCCGCCCCCTTTCTGATATCAACAAAATATATGGCCTTATGGTTCTTCGAGACCACATTCGTAATCTACTCCCTGATACCTTTCATTTGAATCTTATAAAGTCCCAATCGGTCCCCTTTTATTTTTGAGTGGTACTGTTGGAGTAGGAGGGAGGGTCCGCCCCCTTTCTGATATTAACAAAATATATGGCCTTATGGGCCTTCCAGACCACATTCGTAATCTAAACCCCCAGAATACCTTTCATTTGAGTGCCACATTGTCATGATTACCCAATATGCTTATTTGTGGGGATTTTTTGTTTCGGGGCGGCCCCAGGGTACTTCGAACCAAATTTAATATCAATATCGTACTCTACTCTCTAATACCTTTATTTCAAACTCATAATGTTCCAATCGGTCCACTTTTATTTTTTAATGGTTCTGTTGGAGTAAGGGGGAGGGTAAGCCTCCCCTTCCAATATCAACAAATTATATATGCTAGTGCTCCTTCATTCGTAATCTACACCACCAGCATACCTTTCATTTGAGTGCCATATTGGCCTGAACGTCCAAAATTCCCACATGAAGGAGGTTTTGGGGTCGCGACGGCCCCCTGGGAAATTGGACCTAAATTATAATACTTAACTCGTACTCTACACCAGAATTTCTTTCATTTGAGTCCCATATAGTGCCGATTGCTACATTTGAAAAAATCGGTTCAGCCGTTTTTATACTATTGGGTTGCCCAAAAAGTAATTGCGGATTTTTTAAAAGAAAGTAAATGCATTTTTAATAAAACTTAGAATGAACTTTAATCATATATACTTTTTTTACACTTTTTTTCTAAAGCAAGCTAAAAGTAACAGCTGATAACTGACAGAAGAAAGAATGCAATAACAGAGTCACAAGCTATGAAAAAATTTGTCAACGCCGACTATATGAAAAATCCGCAATTACTTTTTGGGCAACCCAATAATATACTAATCTAGTCATTCCAATTGGAACACCTCGAAATATTGATCTGCGACCACATAAAATATATATATTCTTGATCGTGTCGACGTTCTGAGTCGATCTAGCCATGTCCGTCCGTCTGTCGAAATCACGATAGCTGGTGAACGCGTAAAGTTAGCCACTTAAAATTTTGCACAGATACTTTCTATTGATGCAGGTCATTGGGATTTGCAAATGAGCCATATCGGTTCAGATTTGGATATAGCTCCCATATAAACCAATCTCCCGATTTGACTTATTGAGCACCTGGTAGCCGCAATTTTCGTCCTCTGCTATTTTCGTATTCTGCTATGATTCTAAATAGCTGTGCCAAATACGGACCAAATCGGTCTATAACTTGATATAGCTCCTATGTAAACCGATCTCCCGATTTGATTTCTTGAGTCCTTGCAAGCCGCAATTTTTATCCAATTTTATAAACGGATCTCCCGATTTAACTTCTTCAGCCCCTCAGGGGTTCAATTCGTGTCCAATTTGGCAGAAATTTGACACCTACTATTGTCTCTAACATCCAAGCCAAATATGGCCCCAATAGGTCCATAATCTGATATAGCTCTAGTAACAAAGCAATTCTTATCCATTATCATTTGTTTGCCTATAAAAAGATACCGGGCAAAGAACTTAACAAATCCGATCCATGGTGGATATATGGATTATGTCTACATTTTATGTCTACTGAAGATTTTTTTTAGCAGCTTTAGCTTCAGCAAAAATCGCCCTCGACTGTCGCAGATCTCTCAACGGGGCCACAGAGATATACCAGGGAATGATAAAGCGGATGAGCTTGCGAGACTAGGAACTACCCTTCACATTCCAGAGATACTGGAATCTGTGGGTATGTCTCTTGCGTTTATGCCTCTAGCATTTAAGCTAAATTTTCAGGACCAGGCCCGAAGGACAACGAATGATAGATGGTCACAAAAAGGGGGCTGTGAGCATTCAAAAACTATGTGGCCTAATCTAGACTTGAAGAGGTCTACTGCTTTGCTATTACTGGCTAGAACAGACGTCTCCGTCATTGTGTCCGTCATGACAGGTCACTGTCTAATCGGAAAACATGTTGGCATACTGAAAGTTGAAGCTGTGAGGACATCGAAGAAACAGAGACTATAGAACACCTTCTGAGTGTGTGTCCCGCACTAACAGTCATAAGGAGTTCCACCTTAGGTTCTCATTTCTTTGAGAACCTGTCTGATTTAGCGGATGTGAACATTCGCAAGTTATTGGGTTTTTTAAACCGATCTGGATGGTTCAACGGTAGAAGGCATCTTCCTTCTTCTGTTCCTGTGGTATCACAATGGGCGAAAACGTCTAAATGAGTCTGCTGGCAGACTACCACTTAAACCCTACCTAACGTTAGCTGCACCAGAAAAGAAAGTATCAAAATTTATGCTGACCTTAAGTAACCCGTCGGCACCCAATGCTTCATCATATTATCTTTTACTGATTTTTTTAAAGCTCACTAAGTTTTTATTTCTCTCAATTCAATTCATTTATTGAAACATATCACATAATTATTATTATTTGCCTTTCCCATTTCACTTGCGGTTTCCTCTATGCTGGAAAAAAAAAACACAAAAAAATATAAATCACCACATCCTTTAGCTATTGCTCATAATGTCCATAGTCATTATTGAAATGAATAAAAAAAAATTCCTTTTGGCTCTTAGTTTTTAATTTAAATTTTTAATGAGACCATTGCATAATTTTGTGTCAAAAAGGATGAAAAAAAAAATAAAAAGAAAATAATAATCATAATAATATATTTATTTCTCTCTTTTGCAATGAAACCCTGTTACCCCCCTTACCCCTTAGCACGCCATCAACTATGCTAAGTACATATACCATATGAAAATGCCACAGAAGAAGAGAAAAAAAGCGTAAAAATTTTCTTTTCAGCTTAATATTCATCAACATCATCAGCAGCAGTAGCAATGGCTTTGGTAGCATTGCAATCATGGCATTAATCATGATGCCACTATGCGTTATTGTACTTCACTTCCCTCCTTCCCCATCACCCTCCAACCTTACATAGTGCTGCTGATAATGCAGGGATTATGGTAGATTTTTAGCCCACAGTAGTAATTTTTTTTACATTTTTAATTGCAACACTGGTAGCAGCCGCATACGGAAAAAAACAAAATCGCCAACCGACAACCATGACTCAAACTGAAACCGAAGTGAGCACCCAAACGAAATGCCATCATACCAAGCCATACCATGTTGCAAGGCAACGCATATAGTCTTTTAATTAAACACCAACCACAAAAAGTAAGGCAAACAAGGAAACGGAAAGGATGTGAGCTAAGCTGAGGGTATTAGGGTTATAGTGATACTAATGGTGGCTAGAGACGACTTGGGTAGTAGGCTTTTGTGGGGACTTACAAAGAAACTTAATTTCCATAAAATGTTGCTATATGAAAAAATCTCTACACATTTTTCTCTGAAGACACAAGGTTTATGACATTTTCCCTAAAGAAAGATTTCCATGAAATATACCAAAAGAACAATTTTCTCTAAAGAAAAAAATTCAGTAAAATAATCGGTTTATGTGGAACCTCTATCTAAATCTGAACGGATATAGCCCATTTGCAGTCTGTGCAAAATTTCAAGCTGTTTGACTGCTAGCATGATTTCGACAGACGGACGGACAGTTCTAGTTCGACTTAGAATGTCGAGACGATCCAGAATATATATACTTTATGTCGCATATCGCAGAGCAATATTTCGAGTTGTTACAAACGGACTGACTAGATTAGTTCACACCCATCCTATAGTGGTGGGTAAAAAATAATTTTTCTACGAAATTTTCCCTAAAGACAAATTTTCTATAAAATTTTCTCTAAAGACAAGATTTCTAAAAAATTTTCTCTAAAGATAAGATTTCTATGAAATTTTCTCTAAAGACAAAATTTCTAATGCATTTTCTCGAAATACAAAATTTCTAAGAAATTTTCTTTAAAGATGACATTTCTAAGAAATTTTCTTTAAATACAACATTTCTAAGAAATTTCGGCGAAATTTTCTCTAAAGGCAAAATTTCTATAAAATTTCCACTGAAAATAAAATTTCTAAAAAAATCCTCTAAAATCAATTTTTTTTTTTAAATTTTCTCTGAAGATAAAATTGATATGAAGTTTTCTCTTAAGATAAAGCTTCAGTAAAAATTTTTCTAAGGACAAAGTTTCAATAAAAATGTCCTTGAATATAAATTTTCAGTAAAATTTTTTGTTGTTGAAACTTCTTATAAACCGCCTTCCTCCATATTAGTGACCTATATGTCAACACCGATCTCATAATGCCCGGGATTCGAAAGAAGGTTAACTCCTTGCCCTAGAACCTCCTATCAACCCCTTCCTCCATATCACTGTCTCATATGTCGACACCTGGGATTTCGAAGAAGGCATACTCCCTTTCCTTCAACTTCCTATCAACCGCTTTCCTCCATATCGGTGTCCCATACGTCAACAGAAATCTCATAATGCCCGGGATTCCGAAGGAGGAACTTCCTACCTATGAACTTCCTATCAACCGCTTTCCTCCATACCAGTGTCCCATGTGTCAACACCGATCTCATAATGCACAGAATTCCGAAGAAGGCGATCTCCCTACCTTAGAACATCCTATCAACCACCTTCCCCCATATCGGTGTCCCATTTGTCAACACCGACCTCATAATGCTCGGGTTTCCGAAGGAAGCTAACTTCCTACCTTGAACTTCCTATCAACTCACTTCCCCTATATCAATGTCCCACATGTCCACAGCGATCTGATAATGCCAGGGATTCCGAAGGAGGATAACTCCCTATCCGGGAAATTCCTATCAACCGTGTTCCATATGTCAACACCCATCTCATAATGCCCGGAATTCCGAAGAATGCGGACTCCCTACTCTGGAACTTCCTATCAACCCCCTTCCCCCATATCACTGTTCCGTATGTCAACGGCGATCTCATAATGCCCTGGATTCTGAAGAAGGTGAACTCCCTACCGTGGAACTTCCTATTTACCACCTTTCCCATTATGGGTGTCCAATTTTACAACACCGATCTCATAATGCCCGGGATTCCGAAGCAGGCGAACTCCCTTTCTTGGAACTTCCTGTGAACCCCTTCCCATTATATCAATGTCCGATATATAAACATCGATCTCACAATGCCCGGAATTCCAAAGAAGGCAAACTCCCTACCCAAGAACTTCCTATCAACCGCTTTGCCCCATATCAGTGTCCCATTTGTCAACTCCGATCTCATAATGCCCGGGATTCCGAAAAAGGCGAACTCCCTACCCAGAAAATTCCTATCTACCACCTTCCTCATATCAGTGTCCCATATGTCAACAGCGATCTTATAATGCCCGGGATTCCTAAAAAGGCTAACTTCTTACCCTGGAAACTCCTATCAACTGCCTTTTCCCCATATCAGTGTTCCACATGTCAACACCGATCTCATAACGCCCGGGATTCCGAAGAATGCAAACTCCCTACCCTGGAATTTTCTATCTACCACCTTCCACCATATCAGTGTTCCATTTGTCAACACCGATCTCATAATACCCGGTATTCCGAAGAATGCGAACTTCCTACCGTGGAAATTCTTATCAACTGCTTTCCCCCATATCAGTGTCCCTATGTCAACACCGATCTCATAATGCCCGGTATTCCGAAGAAGGCGATCTTCCCACGCTGGCCCTGGAACTTCCTATCTACCACCTTCCCCCATATCTGTCCCATATGTAAACACCGATCTCATAATGCATGGGACTCCGAAGAAGGCGAACTCTGGATATTCCGAAGAATGCGAACTTCCTACCGTGGAAATTCCTATCAACTGCTTTCCCCCATATCAGTGTCCCTTATATCAACACCGATCTCATAATGCGCGGTATTCCGAAGAAGACGATCTTCCTACGCTAGCCCTGGATCTTCCTATCTACCACCTTCTCCCATATCTATCCCATATATAAACACCGATCTCATAATGCATGGGACTCCGAAGAAGGCGAACTCTGGATATTCCTATCAGCCGCCCTCCCTCTCGTCAGGGATTCCGAAGAAGTCGAACTCCCTATCCTGGAAGTTCATATTAACCGCTTTCCCCCATGTCAGTGACCCATATTTCAACGCCGATCTCATAATTCTCTCTACCCTGGAACTTGCTATCAACCGCCTTCTCCCTTATCAGTATCCCATATGTCAACAACGACCTCATAATGCCCGGGATTCCGAAGAAGGCGATCTCCCTACCCTAGAACTTCCTATCAACCGTCTTCCCCCATATCAGTGTCCTATACGTCAATCTAAGCGATCTCATAATCCCCGTGTACTTCCAGTAAATCATCTTTGGGTTATCTCTCCACTTCTTACTGAAGATCTTTGTGTAAAGTAGGAGGCGTACAGTGCCTTTCTTCTTCTTTCATCCGTATTCCTCTTACGGAACAGCATCGAATGGAATAAAAGGCTAAGGCATTTAACCTACTATTCCAACTGCAGAGGTATTCTTTCCAGAGACGGGTGTTTACAATTTAGTAATCTCCGAGTGAAAAACACCATTTCCATCTTTTTTCGTTAAGTTCTCAACCCTTTTCTCGTGGATCATCTAAACAAGCTTATCAGTGACCTTTCAGTGATCTCTCTGATCGTCAACAGAAACTTTCCTCGAATCGGTGGCAAAACATGGTTCCAGAAAATCGTAAATACACTCATCCTTACGGGGTTCTCCATGGCAACCGCCCTTTCGATATCCTTTAAAACCGCCCCTTCGATATCCTTTAAAACCGCCATGACTTACTACTTCTCATATAGCGAGCTATGCGTTGTTGTTGTTGTAGCAGTGTGTTTTATACTGAGGCGGCAGCCCTTGCCGATGTACGACTATTTCGGGTCAATCCGGTATGTGCAACCGTGCAATCCGGTACGTGGGATTGCGTGTTATGCCTCACTGAAATTTTCTTGTGTTCGTCTACGATTATATTCTCCATTCGCCTTCAAGTCGGTCTTTCAACAGTTTTGAGTAAAAACAATCGTAAGCTGATCAACCTATAATCCGGCCAGAATGGAGTGTTTCGGCCCTACCTCTACGTGGCCTCAAAGCATGTCCACCCACGGTGAAACAGTGGGTTCGAATCCTTGCGTGAACATCAGAAAGAATTTTCAGCAGTGGTTATTCCCTCTTAATGCTGGCGACATTTGTGGCAAACTATGATATTTGAAAATATGTATGGCAGCCATGCAAAAACTTCTCCCCAAAGAGGTGTCGCACTGCTGCACACCGTTCGGACTCGGCTATAAACAGGAGGACCCTTATCATTTAGCTTAAATCTTAAATCGGGTAGCACTTATTGATATGCGAGAAGTTTGGTTAGTGGAATGTTCATGGACAAATTTGCATCTCAATGTTGTTAGTGCTCCCTCTCGATATCCAGGAAGGCCGCCAAGAAGTTTTTCTCGCTTTAGGGATAATGATCGGAGGTCACCATAGCGCAGAGGTTAGCATGTTTGCCTATGACGCTGAACTCCTGGATTCGATCCTGGCAAGACCATGAAAAAAACTATTTTCAGCGGTGGTTTTCCTCTCCTTATGCTGGCAACATTTGTGAGGTACTATGTCGTGTAAAAACTTCTCTCAAAAGAGGTGTCGCACTGGGGCACGCCGCTCGGACTCGGCTATAAAAAGGAGGCCCCTTATCATTAAGCTTAAACTCTAATCGGACTGCACTGATTGATATGAGAAAAGTTACCCCCGGTTTCTTAGTGGAATGTTCATGGACATTTGCAAGGATAATGACCACCTTGAGCACTTTGTGGGTTGGACTATGCTAGGTTTATGCTAAAAATTCGTTCTGACCATGGCATGAAATCTTCAAATGATTCCTGCAGTAGTATTAGGATGATAACGTTCGGTCAGGCCGATATAAAAGACCACGGCTATCACCGTGGCGCAGAGGTTATTATGTCCGCTGATGATGCCGAATTGTTTGCGATGGTTATCCTGCCACCAATGATGGGGACATTTGCGGGGTATTCATACCTTCCAAGTTGCCACAGAATTTGGACCATTAACCCCCATCTCTCAACTGGTCGCTTTCTGGAACCCGCCTAGGCCTTTACAATATTCGTCCCCGTCCTCTGCCTAGTTCACTCTTTTTGCTCGATTATAAAGCCTCCTGTTGCAGTTCCAGCGTCCAACATGACACGACGGTACCTGTTCTAATCTCAGCTCACATCATCTGTAGGGCACACAAATAATAAGAATAATAATAATAACTCTCATAATCACAATCATCACAAAAAGGAAAATAATCATCAAAACCATACAAAGAAAGAAGAAACCCATGAAACCAAATCCCAAACAACTTACTATGACTATGGGTGGCTAAGAGAAAAATGAAAAAATTTGCCAGAGTTTTTCTCAGAGAGAAGTAAAAAACTGCCTCAAACAAATGGTGAAGAAAAAAATGGAAAATAATTGAAAATTGCGCAATGCATACTTAACAATCCAACCAACAATAATAACAATACGATACGATAATCAGTAGGAGGCTGATGGTGATGGCACTAGGCCTTTGCCAAAGGACCATAAAAGCAAATGCAAGTGTCTGACATGTGGCATGCCTGGGATGTTGGTTGGCTGAATGGCTGGCTGGTTGGTTGCATGGTTGGCTAAAAACGAGGGGGCAGTCGATGTCATAGTTTGGGGGACTTTGTTCTGTGCTCGTTGCTACTAATGAGAAGCATAATGGATAATGGCTGCAATGGCAAAAGGCGGCTGGTAGGTGGGCAGGCAGGCATTGGAAATGCAAACCAACCAAACCCCCGACACAAAAACCACAATTAACCGTATATTTCCATAAATGTGTAGCCATGCATACACACATGCTATACATAGACCTTAATATGCAAAAAGGATATGAAAGCAGTCATTTTCATTTTCAAACTCATGCACACATTCATAATGCAAACAATCTTTGCCTACATCTCGGCTGTGACAAACCAGCTATTGTGAATACAAATTTCGCTTTGAATTTATTTGGAATGAGACGTATAGTGCCAAAAATGTGTGTTATCAAAAAGAGAAATGTCTTTTGGTCAAAATAATGATTTACCATCCGAAGGCATTGTTTTAGTAGAAATAAGATACTGAAATTTCGGGCCGCACAGTGGCTCTTAAGTTATTGGGTTGCCCAAAAAGTAATTGCGGATTTTTCATATAGTCGGCGTTGACAAATTTTTTCACAGCTTGTGACTCTGTGGTTGCATTCTTTCTTCTGTCAGTTATCAGCTGTTACTTTTAGCTTGCTTTAGAAAAAAAGTGTAAAAAAAGTATATTTGATTAAAGTTCATTCAAAGTTTTATTAAAAATGCATTTACTTTCTTTTAGAAAATCCGCAATTACTTTTTGGGCAACCAATAGTTTCTCCTCCTATCACGCTTAAAGCCTGTGTTCTCTGACTAGTTGGTCAGCCTTCAGTCAAATCTTATCTCTAGAACAGCAGTTCATATCATGTAAAGCACGCTTACTTTCAAAAGATTAAAGCTACACCAAAAAAAGATGGGGGAGGCGGACCCTCCCCCCTACCCTTAATTTCAAAAACACCAGATCCAGGAAACGGTTGCACCAATTTAAGCAAAATTTTGTTTGCCACCTTATGGTATCCCAAAAACAAGAAATTAGTATCGAATTTTGTGGTCAATTAACCTGGGGGGACGCCCCATCCCAAACCCCCACCCGGACGGACATGCTTACCGATTGGGACAATATGGGTATCAAATGAAAGGTATTTAAGAGTAGAGTACGAACTTGGTATACACATTTTACCCTAAGTGTTCGAGGGGTGCCCCACCCCCAGAAGCCACCCAACACCAAAGCTTAAAAGTTTGTTTGCCCACCTATCGCGCTAAAAGCCTGTGTTCACTGACTAATTGGTCGGCCTTCAGTCAAATCTTCACTAGACCTGCTCTTCATTCGATACTACTGTGCACTCCGGTATTTGTATACGCTCCCCCATATGATGGCTATATTCCAATTACGTCACATCGTTTGTAGCTCAACGAAATGTTGGTCTTAGACCAAATAAAGTATATATATTCATAATCGTCATAAAATTTTAAGTCGATCTAGCCATGTCCGTCCGTCTGTCCGTCTGTGGAAGGCACGCTTACTTTGAAAAGATTAAAGCTACACAGAAAAAGATGGGGGGAGGCGGACCCTCCCCCCCTACTCTAAATTTAAAAAACACCTGATCCAGGAGATGGTTGCACCGATTTAAGCAAAATTTTGTTTGCCACCTTATGGTATCCCAAAAAAAAAAGAAATTGGTGTCGAATTTTGTGGTCAATTAACCTGGGGGGACGCCCCATCCCAAACCCCCAACCGAACGGACATGTTTACCGATTGGGACAATATGGGTATCAAATGAAAGGTATTTAAGACTAGAGTACGAACTTGGTATACACATTTTACCCTAAGTGTTCGAGGGGTGCCCCACCCCCAAAAGCCACCCAACACCAAAGCTTAAAAGTTTGTTTGCCCTCCTATCGCTCTAAAAGCCTGTGTTCACTGACTAATTGGTCGGCCTTCAGTCAAATCTTCCCTAGACCTGCTCTTCATTCGATACTACTGTGCACTCCGGTATTTTTATACGCTCCCCCATATGATGGCTATATTCCAACTACGTCACATGGTTTGTAGCTCAACGAAATGTTGGTCTTAGACCAAATAAAGTATATATATACATAATTGCCATAAAATTTTAAGTCGATCTAGCCATGTCCGTCCGTCTGTGGAAAGCACGCTTACTTTGAAAAGATTAAAGCTACACAGAAAAAGATGGGGGGGCGGACCCCCCCCCCCCCCCCCCCCCTTAATTTTCAAAAACACCAGATCCCGGAGACGGGTGTACCGTTATAAGCAAAATTTTTGTTTGCCACCTTATGGTACCCCAAAAACAAGAAATTGGTGTCGAATTTCGTGGTCAATTAACCCGGGGGGACGCCCCATCCCAAACCCCCACCCGGGCGGACCCTCCCCCCTACCTTAATTTTCAAAAACACCAGATCCAGGAGATGGTTGCACCGATTTAAGCAAAATTTTGTTTGCCACCTTATGGTACCCCAAAAACAAGAAATTAGTTACGAATTTTGTGGTCAATTAACATGGGGGGACGCCCCATCCCAAGTGTCCCACAGGACACTTTCACCGCTTTGGGCAATATGGGTATCAAATAAAAGGTATTTAAAAGTAGTGTAAAAATTTGACATAAAACTTTATTCCTTGGTGTCTGAGGGGCCTCCCCACCCCACAAAGACCCCAGCAGGTCGTATTTACCAATGGGGACAATATGGATATTAAACGAAAGGTAGTTAAAAGTAGAGTAAGAATCTGGTATAAAAACTTATTCCTTGAGGTCTGAGGCGCCACTCCACCCCCCAATACCTCTCAACAGGATATATTTACCTATTGTGACAATATGGGTATCAAATGAAAGGTATTAGGAAGTTGAGAACACATCTGGCCCAAGGTGTCCAGGGAGCCATTCCAACCTTAAAAAGTCCCAAAACAGACATGAATGTCCAACGTCACAAAATACGTATCAAATGAAAATTCTTTGGGACTACGAATCTGGTATACACTTTTGGCAGAATCTGGGACCGGCCCACCCCCTAAATACCCTTCAATAAGACCTCTATTTCGATCGGGGTGTTAAGGCCGTGACTCCCTTCCCATTCTGTGTGAAAAACCACAGAATGCGAAGGGAGTCACGGAGACACCGAAATCTTGTAATAATGACATTAATCGAAGTTTATAATGACGGAATTTATGGTGAATAAATCTTTGAGGAGCTTCAAACTATTTAAGTCACCCGGACTTGATGGAATATTTCCGGCTTTACTACTAAAGAGGCAGACTATCTGGCGCCTCATCTGGCTAACAGCGTGCCTAGGACTTGCACTCCGAAAGCCTGGCAGGAGGCAAGAGTGGTGTTTATACCCAAGCCCGGCAAGGCAAGTTATGTGACACCAAAGGCCTACAGACCCATAAGCCTTACGTTCTTTCTACTCAAAACCATGGAACATATTGTGGACACCATGATTTAAAGTAGGACATCCAGCGAACTGCTCAAATACAAGCAGCATGCCTATGTCAAGGGAAGGTCGGTGGAGACCGCCCTGCACGAGGTTGTGCATAAAATGGAAGAATCGTTCGATGGCAAAACGTACACACTGGCGGTGTGCATTGCCATCGAGGGGGCTTTTAACAATGTGCGGACCGACACACTGATCCAATCCTTAGACCAGTACCGGGTGGACTCGGTCCTTAGAG